>NW_010253214.1:106161-128431 GCF_000690775.1 Eurypyga helias | reverse complement strand
GCTGGGGTGGGATGCACCGAATCACCACGTGAAACTCCTGTCTCCCCCCCCCGTGACCCCACAGTGGGGTTTTTCCCCTCTCGGTGATGCCAAGCAGAGATTTAGCTGTTAACGTGGATGGGACACGCGTAAGAACGAAGGAGTATTTTGGCTGTTTCTGTCGTGTCTCTTTACCAAACTGATGGTGCTGGTGCCCATGAGGGGCAGCGAGCCCTGGCCGCGTGCTTGGTCACCCCCTTCTCCCCTCCCTGCCTTGTGCTGTCTGGGAATGAGTCCCTGCTCGTGGGTGACCGGGGACTTGGTGATGTTACGTCCGGGCTTTTGGGCTCCAGGAGCTGGTGCACAGACTCGCCCAGGGAGCCCTTGGCGACCTTTTAACCTTATTTTACATGGTATACCCTTTTCTCCGGCATCTGCCACGCTCGGCGTTCCTCCCGGCTCCTGCCCTACTTCTCGGAGCTGCGTCTCCGCAGATTAAAGTACGGGTTTGGAGCAAGGAGGGGGATTGACTCATTCGTGTGGAGTTGTAGCTTAAGCTTCAGCCTTACACATCGTCATTCCTGGGTTTGTTCACTCCGACGTGCAGTGGGATGGGGTCCGTGGGCCAAGGTCTGTTCCTGTGGTCCTCAACCCATCCTCCATCCTGACTCCGCAGGTGCCGGTCACGCATCCGAGTGCACTGTAACCCACCGTAGACCTTGAGAAGGTGAAGGTGTCTTCTTCTCCCAGGGTACAGGAGCTGTGGTCTCCTGGCACCCCCTCCATGATCTAAATCCACCACGTGTGTGTTAATAGATTTATAAGGTCACCCCTGAGTTGTCTTCTTTTCAGGGCTTATAAATGCTTTTCCGAGCTGTCCCAGGTTTCCTCCCGGCTGAAGTTTGGTTTTGCAGAGCTGCTTTATAATGCTTAAAAATGTCAAGGATGACTTTTGTATGCAGGGTAAGAAGAGAGGTGGTCACCAAAACTATTTCTCCTCTGCTCCAAGGAGATGCCGTGGTTCGTGTTTCATCACGTCAGAGGGTGCAACTCTCCAGGGGCTTTTGAGGAATTAAGTGAATTTTGATATCATCCCCCCTGAAGGCCAAATGGCCCAGCAGAAGAGGCACTCAGCTACTTGGGGAGTGCCGGATGCGAGTGGTGTTGTGGCCGGCTCAGGTTGTGCCCTCTGCACCGGCACTCTGCTGTGCTGGATCCTGCAAAACCCCGTGTGTAGGAGGCTCCAGCCTGCCGGGATGGCCCGTAGCTGTCCCCTGGCTCCCCTTCTCTGACAGACCCCAGACACAGGCAAGGGTTGCGGCTAAAACTGGGTGCATCATTCCGGTGGTCTTTTCAAGGAGGGGGGCCCTGTGGGTATGGGTGGGGGTCAGCCCCCAGAGACATTGCAGCTTGTGAGCTCCTGGTTTGCACCCCAAGGCAGGCACCGAGTTACCTTACACCAGGGGCTAGACAAGCGAGAGCCCTCCTGCACATCCGTTCACAAGTAATTACCTCGATATAAGAGTAATTAGGCAATTAAATAAAATCAACTGCTCTCCAGAACACAGTAGAGAGGAAGCATCCTCATTTTTTACTAGCCGGTGGTCTGTTAATGCCAGGGACATTATTAATAGTAGTTTTGCAGGTCAAAAACCTGCCCGGGAGCCCGTGCCCTCTGCGCACGGGGCAGCACAGCCAGCTCCCGCTGGGATGCTGACGGGCACCTCAGTGCCAGAGCGAGATGGGAAGAAAACAGGGGTTTGCTGGGAGATCCACAGCTTAAGGATACAAACCTAGATCAATTAACCACTAGAGATTTGTAAGCCTTTTTGTAATCCTTTAATAGTGGGGTTTTGCTGATAAGTAAGTAGGACCTTTTTTTGCTTCTAAGATGGGAGTTGGTGATGTGCCGTAGGGAGCAGGAAAAGAACTGGAGCTGGCAGGCACTGAAACCATTGCTGATGCAGGCGTTGGTGTATATGGCATTGTGCAGGACTCTGTATTGTCTAGTTACCTGGGATTTTAGGTGCGATCTGTGCACTCCATCAAGCAGGCAAATTGCTTTGTTAGACGCCAAAGACTTCTGTGCCCGTACGTTCCCTTAAAAGCCACTTTTCTCAGAAGGGGAGATGGCTTTGAGTGTTGGTTGAATTTATCATTCCTGGAAGCACATGCGTACTTCCTTAGCCAGGGAAACCACTCGAAAATAAATTGTATTCTGCAGAACTGTTTTCTTTTCGGAATAAAACCAGTCTCTGTGCTGTAGGGGATGTGAAAAAGAAACTGAAAGGGAATTGCAAAATGATTAAAAAATAATCTCTGGATTTAGAGTATGTTTTTGAATCTTCTTAATTTTGCTCTGAATTTATAATCTAAAATTCAAGGCAGTGCGTAAATTATCCTGTAAAAGTGTCGGCATACTCAATACTATTTGGGTGGAAGCAAGGAATTGAAAACACCCCATGTTAGAGAGACAGTGAAACTGATGTCCGCTTCCTGTGTCCTACCCCCTGGACACTCTCAGACCTTCTGTGTGCCGCAGACTCCTGCCTCTTGTAAGGCAGAAATTCAATTTTCAGTTCTAAATCCTTTAGCCCCAAATAGGACAAAGTAAGTGGTTTGTCTCTAAAGACTGAAGATTGAATTCCATTACCCTTGGGCGTGAAGTCTGCGAGGGTACAGCTATCAGACTATAACTGGTGTAACCCCCAATTTCTCGTGGCTTGAACAGCAAAATGACTCTTTCCTCTAATTGCATCTTTCTTTTATAGTAGGTTGTCAGTACAGTACGTAAGGACTGAAAAGTTCATCTGTGTGGGCTGCAGTCTGGAGGATGGAAATTGGGTGTACGTAACCAAATCCTCATTAATACAGGTCGATACTTGAAAGGTGGCTTTGTGTGGAAAAAGTGAAATCAAATTCAATAAAAATCTCCCAACTCCTGAGGAGCCGGGTTGCTGTTTTCTAATCAGATCTGCATTACATTAAAGTGTGTGCCATTCAGCTTGTTAACAAGCTTTGGCATTAAATAAAGCTGTCACTGGAGTTTGGTTGAATGAATAGCCATTAAGGAGTGTCTTTTGCATAATGTCTTGCAGAGAAAAGCCTTCGAGGGAGGTGGTCCGGGAGGAGGGAAGGGAATTTATAACCTAGTCCTGGTGCAATTAGTGTGAATATGCAAACCTTAAAGGTGACAAATGGTTGGCAGCTCCAGGACGGGAGCGAGTGGCTTTTGCTGCTGTTAAACCTACTGTGAAGAACTAATTTCGGATTTACTCTGGGCGAAGTAAAATTACAGCCTTAGTACTGTATTTAAAATAGCGGATCCTTCGCGTTGGGAGATTGGTGTGTGTTGAGCACACAGAGGCACGGTTTGTTTGCTCCTTGAGAAAGCCTTGCACAAGAACGATGCTCTTGCAGTGCCACAGACCTTGCTGTTCCCTCCTCTCTACCTCCTCCAACGCCACCAGCTAAAGCCATAGATGCTGGACACCTAAGGACGGTATTTGAGCTCTGGTTTGAGGAGGGGGGGAAGTACCACCTGGTTTGCAAAGCCTGCAGAGGCAGTTTCGTGCGGCTGATTTCAGAGGGAAGGCATTCAGATGCTGTGGCAGATAAGATAATTTTAAAAATAGTGTCTGAAAACCTTTGGAGAAGTCTTTGTTGCCATAGTTATTCTTCTGGGTTGCGGGAACGTTTAAGTAACAGTAATAAACATGACATAAAGACAAAGTGGCTTACTGGGCTTGGAGTTGAGTGTGACATTGTTTTACATGTTTTCTTGGAGTCTCTTTTTTTTTCTTGCATATGCTGTGTAATCTTTGTCCCTTGAAATCACGTTGTGGTGAGGAAGAGATCTGCTTCTCTTCACGCATTGCTACCACCCATCGCGGTCTTAGTACCAGTGGTGTGTGTTTGTACAGCACGTAGTGCCTGACCCTTACCTTGCAAGGCAAATCTACTTGGCTGCTGATTTAATAGTAATACTCCATGTTAACAAGTGACATTTTGGTGCATACAGTTGTTTCGAGCATTTATTTGTTTCCATAACACAACATCTCACTCTAGTCTGCTGTGGCCAGTCGCATAGAAGTCTGATCTCATTGGATCTGGGAGCATCAGCAAGGACAAACTTTTCAGCTTCTCAGGAGAGACTACCTGGGGAATCTCTGATGATATGGGCTCAGCCCAAAGGGTCGTAGAATCACAGAATGGTTTGGGTTGGAAGGGACCTTAAAGATCATCCAGTCCCACCCCCCTGCCATGGGCAGGGACACCTTCCACTAGACCAGGTTGCTCCAAGCCTCATCCAGCCTGGCCTTGGACACTTCCAGGGATGGGGCATCCACAACTTCTCTGGGCAACCTGTCCCAGTGCCTCCCCACCCTCTCCGGGAAGGATTTCTTCCTGTCATCCAATCTAAATCTTGACTGATAAATCGTGATTAACCACTGGATCACAAAACCTAGGAAAAAGGCTAAGCTGACGGATGAGGAAAAAGGAGATACATAGTGAGATGGTGACCCCGTAAATGAGGTGGTTGGCCAGAAGCCGGAGATGTTTGAGGTTGCTGGGTGATGGTGGATAGGTCGCTTTGCGACTGCCGTCTCCGCCTTGTTGACTGTAGGCAGGGAGTTGCTAGTGGCAGTGGATGTTTGTTTTCTTTGTGTTTGTCCCGTTCCCAGTGCTCTGGACGTTATCTGCTTGCGTGTGGCGAGCAGAGACGGGTCAGTCCATGCAATGAGAAACTTTCCCTGTGTTTGCAGCCTCAACATGCCTTCGCCTGGCACTGGCCTTGCCCGTAGGAGGGACATCCTAGCAGGCACACGTATGCATCCCGAGGCGCGTTGGGGTCCCTGCTTTGATGCCTAGCGCCTCATCCAGAGAGCAGAAACAATAATATTTGTAATGCAGCACGTGAACGAATAGCACTGAGTCCTGAAGCATTTGTTTCTACTTTCCAAAAAAAAAAAAGTACAGATTATTGCTTCCATATGTTTTCAGCATTTTTCATAGGTTATGTATCTTTCACACGCATGCTCCCAGCTTTTCCCTTTCATGAATAACGTGCTTTGTGCCTCTCCTTTAGGATTCAGACATTCTACACTTCCTTGCATGTTTATTTGAAAGGCTTTGGAGATGTGAGAGTAGCAATACCTTATCTTACGCTCGCGTTGCTGCCCCGGCGAACTCCGCTGGGCCCGGTGGGTTTTGGCAAGCTTTTCATTTTGCAATGGGGAACCTGCTGAAATAGGCAAAACTCAGCGGGCACGGTCCATCCCATCCCGCTGCTCTGGAGGTGAGTCCCTGAGGGATCACGAAGGGGCCGAGCAGGCTGCTGTCCCCGTGGGACCTGTCCCCAGGGGTGGGTGGGAGTTAGCTTCCTCCTGAGGATGCTGTTGTCATGGTGGGGGGGGATGCAAAAAAATCAAAGATGGATTTTTTCTGCTGTTTTTTTTTCACACCGCCGGAGTTAAACCATGACAGCCTTTCACAAAAGGGTTGTTTTTAACGTTTGGGGCGATTTTTTTATCGTAAGCAATTCAGAAAGGAGTCATTCCCTGCCATATGGGAACGGCAGTGTCCTTCAGCCTCTCTCAGGGTGATTTGGGTGGCTCTGTGCGCGCTGAAGCTCAGCTCAGGAGGATGCTGGAGCATGCACTTTGCTTGCCATAATGACTTCAGCTGTCCTATTCACTTACACCATGAGATCAAGCACTTTTGTTAAGTGTTTGAAAAAGCAAGGTTTGCTTTTTCTTTGAGTTTTCCACCCCCGTGTCAGCAGGGAAGAACAGGGTAACTGGTGATGGCTGGTGCTGCCGTTCCCACAGCCTCTCTGCCGAGGGGCAGCCAGCCATCAGGATGGGCGTTTGGGTGGGTCTGAGAGTAGGGACCCCCATGAGGTTTTCGCCTATCCTGCCCTGGAACAACCTGTCTTCATGTAAGTGTCAAGTGCACAGTTGCATTTTTGGACGTGAGGAAGAAGTTCTTCACCGAAAGGGTTATCACGCACTGGAACAGGCTGCCCAGGGAGGTGGTGGAGTCACCATCCCTGGATGTGTTTAAGAGACGGGTGGATGAGGTGCTGAGAGATATGGTTTAGTGGCGGACAGATACGGTTGGGCTGGATGATCTCTAAGGTCTTTTCCAACCCAGTGATTCTATGATTCTATGAACTTCAATTTTTTGGCCTGTATTGGGTTTGTGTGGCAAGGTCTTGACAGCGGGGGGGCTACAGGGGTGGCTACCTGTGTCCCACAGAGACAATGCCAGCCCAGGCTGGAGCAGGTTGGCTGGCAGGAGGAGTGCACCCTGTGGGAGGAGGGAGAGAAATGGGGAGCAAAGCTGAGCCTGGGAAGAAGGGAGGGATGGGAGGAAGGTGTTTTCAAGATTTGGGTTTTTTTTCACATTATCCTACTCTGACTTGATTAGTAACAAATTAAATCAGTGTTTGCCAAGTCAAGTCTGTTTTGCCTGTGATGGTAATTCCTTAATGATCTCCCCATCCTCCTCTCGACCCATGAGCCTTTCCTTCTGTGTTCTCTCCCCTGTCCCATTGCGGAGGGGAGGGACAGGGGGACTTTGGTGGGTACCAGGCCTCCAGCCAGAGCCAACCCACCACAGCCTTCCGCGTCTTCATGCCCTGCTGCTGAAACAGCACTTAAACCAGCCGAGACTGATAAGGTGTCCTGTTGGTGTTGGCGGGGAGACACGCTGTGCTCTTTAACAGAGCATTACAGTATCGGAGGCAGTGTTGTCCCTGGCAAAAAGCCTAAAATAAATTCTTTAATTTTTTTGTGTGCGATGTACAAAAGAGCAGGTGAGGTATGTACTTGTATCCGGGCAAGCCCGGGGAGCCTGTTTGAAGTCCTTTACAAGCCACTCAGGATTGTGTTGCAGGAACTCAAAGGAGTTTGAGACGCTTCTTGATTAAGTTTCAGCTGAACACAGAGCCCTGGTCTGCAGCTGGTGCGACTGGCGCAGCTGAGCTGCCGGCAAAAGCCAAAAAAGCAGAATTCCTCCTGCAGAAAGGGCAATGTGGGTACGTTTTCTCTCTGTTCTGAAGCAGGTTTGTGCAGTTCTAGTTTTAGGAATGGGGTGAAAACCCAATAATAAGCTGTTGGCGGTTTTGGGCTGGTTTGGGGGGTTTTACTCTGTTTCTGGAGTGATTGTGAATGACACCGATGATGGAGGTGGCAGAGCGGGCAAACACCGAATTCTGACTTTACTTGATACTTTACTCCTCGACTAAACCAATCTTTAAAAGTTGGTGGGTTGCGTTTTTTTTTTTTTTTGCACTAAGATGTTTGGAAAAATGACTACAGCTGCCTTTTGGTATGCAAAGAGTGAAATGTTATCTGCCTGGGGTGGGCGAGGGGGGGTTGCCATCCCAAAGGCAGAACGGTGGCAGGCAAGCACTTTCCCAGTTCCTTGGCCATGGAGCTGTGCTGCCATGCCCTGGCAAAGCACAGCTCCCTCACGGAGCCTTTCCAGAGGGAACTGCCCAAGGCAGACCTGCAAAACGCAGAGCGGGATGGATTGGCTTGTAGTGGGGATCTCCAAGCAGAGAGCTGTTGGTGCTGGAGGCTGCGGGATATGGGTTTGGGTATGATGCAGTGGGATGAGGTGAACTGATTTAACTGCTCGGTGCTGCTGGATGCAGAAGGTCCTGTGCTCCCCAAGCATCCCCTTGAGCCGGGGTAGTGAGTTCACTTGGTTGTTGAAGAGGGAAGAGGTGGGAGATGAAGGGTCACATCAGTCCCACGCCACACAAAGCTGGGCTGTCATCCCTACCGTTGGCATCCCCATCCACTTACTGAGCTGCCCTGCCGTGGCCTCAGCCCTCTCAACCCTCCTTACCAGCTCCACAGCAGCACACAGAGTCCATTATCCCTGCAGGATACGTCCCACTGACCGCCCAGAGAGCGCAGAGCCCCGGCCGTGCTGCCGTCACCTGCCCATGATGCACGGCACGTGTCCAGCGGGCTGGGAATACTCCTGCTCATTCAGTGGGGGGTTCACAACAGGCCTTTTTCACGAGCAGAGTGAAAGAAAGCTCCCAGCCACCAATTTGGAAAGAAAGCTGAATTGGGTGGGTAAAGGCTGATACCCAAGATCCTCAGCTGGAGGGTCCAGGGTGCAGCTGTTGGGCTGATGCGGGCGAGCGCTGCCCTCCTCTGTTGCTCTCCACTGTAGAGGGCTGTTCAGTGCCTTCAAGAGGTTTTCCTGGGTTTTGTTCCCATTCTGTTTGCCTTTAAAAAGTCAATCTGGAGTCTTTTCTTTTTTTTCCAAAGGCATTCTTCCCCCCTGCCCAGTAATCCATCCTTATTACACCAGTGAGTCACTCTTCAAATAATCAATTGCGTTTTCATTGTCTGGCTTGTAAGTCTATCACCGAGCTTAAGGACAGGGGATAGTATCAGCTGAGACCTTTGGCAGATGGTTTTGCAATTTGCAGTGCTCATTTGGATAGTTGCTTTTTTTTTTTTCCTCTCCGATGAATAATCTCCCAGCCGTGGCAGGGGGAAAGCCGGGCCGGGGACTCTTCCCTGCGCACGCAGCATCTCCGCGGTCGCTATCTAATGTCGGAGGAATTTGTAATGTTAGCAGAATTGTCTGATGCGAGGAAAAGTAATTTTTGGTGTAAGCCTCACGAGCGTGGCTGTAAAAGAGCCTTTTTCTCGTGAGCTGTCGTGTCCTCACGGGCTCTGGACGTGGGTCAGTGCAGCCCTGAGGTGGCTGATGGCCAGACCCTCTCTGAGGTTCACCCATGCCAGGGCTGAGAGGTGCATATAAAATTCAGGGTGCTCCTCTCTGCTGCTGGAGAGGCGGTTTCTTCCTGTGTGTAGCTCTTGGCTCTCCACAGGGCCCTGATGCCAGAGCTTAAACACTTTGAGTGCTAAGTATTACAATTATTATTCTTACCGTGGAGGGAGGCACTTTGTACTCAGCCATCCCAGCAAATATTTCATCCCCTATCAATTGCCCTTGTGCAGATGCTGCTGCCGTGGTGATAAAAGACATAATGGCTGCTCTCGCTGATAAGGGCAGTATATAAATGTAATTATTGAAATCCCTGTGCAGAGCCTGTGGATGGATGGAGGAGGGTCCCCTCGTCCTGCGAAGGGTTTCTCTTGCTCCAGAGCCCATCGGAGAGAGCAGGAGCGCTCGCCCCGGCGCGCTTGCCCCCGCGCGCTCCCCGCCGGCTGCAGCTCCTGGCAGCCGAAATGGGAGCTGCTTGGCCACAGCTGTGAGCAATTAGTAAAAGATGTCTTCCCACCCCCCCTCCTTCCCCTCCTCCACTTTTCTCCTCCTCTTCTCCTTGAAACCAAGCCATAGGCCCTTGGGGAGCCGGGGGGAAAGCCCCCAGCATCTTGGGTTCAAGATGCTCCTGGTCTGGCTCAGAGGTCGGTGCGGTCGCACCCCGGTAGCGGGGTGCAGGTCTGAGGATCCAACCCAACCTGGCGGGGAGCATACTGCAGCCGAGGAGCCAGATATTATTTAGATCAAGCCAACAAAAAAATATTTCCATGGCAGCAGTAACCATAGGAAACCTCCCCAGTGTGTCTTGGGTGGTTCCTGTTTCCTTGCCTTCAGCTGTTTGCTTTGCACGCGGAGCAGCGATGTCAAGCGCTCCGTGCCTGGGGTGTCACCTGGAGTGCCCAGTGAGCCCGGCTGTCCCCAGGGGCTTGGCACCCATACTCTGGGATGCTTCGCCGCTCCTGGTTTTCTTTTGCGCTCTAATTGGTAAAAAGATGCTTTCAGGAGTTTCTTTAGACGCCATAAAGTCTCAAAGCCACCTTTTTACCTTGTGTCAGCTCACAAATGTGTGTTTGATCCTTAAATACCCAAGGCATGAAAGTGAATTGGCTCCCAGGGTCTAATTCTTCTTCCTTTCTATAGCGTCTTAGAAAGATGCTTTTATATTCCCTCTGGCACAGCTAGTGATGCTTGGCCTTCAACCAAGATGGGGAATCTAGGACAAGAACCACTGAGAATAGCAAGATGAAAAGTTATAAAAAATGCCAACTTTTTGTCAGGGAAAAATGCTGTCAAAAGATTTAATTTAAAAAAAAAAAATAAGCTGGAGTAGTTTTGATCAGCTTCACTTGGACACGTTTACAGGAGGGCGTAAGAGGAGGCTTGTTTTCCTGGGTTGTGCCTCCTCTAGGAAATCCAAGCTCTGAAGCGAATACAAATGCTGGAAACGGAGAGGTTTTGCAATGAGTCACTGGAAGGGAACCAGTTATGCTGGTCAGCAACCAGTTCCTCGGCTGAAGGGGACGGGGTGGCCGTGTGGGAGCACCCGGGGACCTGGGCATCACTGGAGACTGCGCCCGTGGGTGCTTGGAGGGCAGTGCGGAGGTGTGCCCACGTACCTTTGCGGAGCAGATGGCCCCACGTGCGGAGCCGAGGTGTCGCACAAAGGCAGGTTAAAAAAAGACGTCTCCTTCTGCAGGAGCGTGAAGCGGAGGGGGAAAATAAAAATACATGGTGATGCCAATAGCTGGGGTTTTGGTGTTAACGTAGCACGGGTGCTGCTCCAGTGTCCCATGCCGTTGGGTGCTCGGCGTGGCAGGGTCTGCTTCTTGGGGAAAGACCTGGTCAGTCTTTGGTCCATCTGCCTTGGGTGGAGGTGGACCGCTTTGCAGAGATGCTGCTGGGCTTGTCTCATAGCCCGCCCCGGCTCTTTGCAGGTGACATAATCCCTGTTTCTGGAAAACCCACAACTCCAGGGAAGGTGGGCTTCTGCTTAAGATTGCACGGCACTGGAAGAAGCGGCAGTGGGGCCGGCACAAGGCTGATGTCCCTTTCTCCTCTTGCCTGCCAAAGACATGGGAATGCTCATCACGGAGCTGCGCCCGTGCCGTGCTAAATCTGCATTCAGTGCCATAAAGGCCACGTGCTGGAAATGCAGCCCCTTTAAATGTCAGATTTGAGGAGAGCTGGGACGTGAGAAGACAATGAAAGTTAATATTCTTAAGTCGGGTTTGTGCAGCGTAGCTTGGTTTTTAATATCAAGTGCATAATTTATTACAAGACATAGAGGTTTCAAATACAAAGATTTGAATATGTTTCAGTATTATCTTTCCTTCCAGTAGCAGGAACAATGCTGCTTTACAAAAGAAAAATGATTTCATGTCTCCATGTGATAGTTTCAGCTTGTACCTCTAATAGATGTGCAATCTGCTGAAGTGTGAAGGCTATCTGATAAACGCCTGAATAATAAAGCTATATTGTTTGTTCTGATTTCCCTTTGCTATTTCCAAACGTATAAATAAAACATCTTCACGCTGTACTCCGTGCAGTTCCAGCCCAGACTATTTACCTTGTGCTGATAGAACCTCGGGAAGACATGAGTCTTTCAGTCTGATGGCATTAGTTGTGCTCAAAATGATCAAACATAATTTTAATGAATGTTTTGACCCAAGTAAAGTTGTAAGTATTTAAAAAATATTAACTCTTGGCTTTAAACAAAGCAGCATTTGTCTCCGTGTACAGCAGAGGGCACTCGGCATCGCTGAGCTGGGAGTCTTGGGGCTGCCCGAAGGGAACAAAATCATTGTGCTTAAATTATATTTTGCAGAAATGAAATGCTCAGGGTGTGTGTGTTTGCTTATAGATGTGTGTGAGTGTGTATATAAAAAGACACAGGGTGGCATATGTATAAAAATAATCCCAGCACATAATATAAAACTTAAATATTCGCAGTGGTTGCTGAAGTTGGCTGAAGCACACGTTGTGTTGATTAATGCACAGCCTGGTGTTACGCTAAGCTTCGGAGGGGATTGAAGCATGCTGAGAGGGGAAAACGGAGAGGCCCTGACTAGTGAAGGATTGCAACCTTCATCTTCCTTGCAAAGACAGAGTCTGGAGACATCTTGTAGGTTGGGAACAACCCCAAGTCAAGGAAAGGTCTTAAAAGACACATAATACGGGGGTATGCTGAATTATGAGTCCTTCCTTTTAGAAAAGAAGCAGCACATCTGGGTGCTGGGGGGTTTGGTGCCGGAGTTCTCGGTGCTGTGGTCTCGTTCCTTGCAGCACCAAAGCTGGTGGAGCTGCACGGCTCTTGGCAAAGGCTTTGAGATGATTCTCGTTCTCCTTAACGTTATCAGCTCTTTAGGGAAACTTGAAATGTTGAGTTTGGTGGATGAAGATAGCAGCAGCACCGACCCCGGGGGTGAGGCAGCAGGGCTGGGGCATCTTTAGTTGGAAGATGAAGTGCCTGCTTGCTGGTGAGGGACCCCATCCTGCGGGTACGGAGAGGTGTGCTTCATTGTCCAGAGCCAGTCGTGGAGACCAGCCTCACCTCCTGTAATAAGGTTTTTCAAACAGAAATGGACTTTTTTTTATTCTGTTTGTATTTTCCTGTAGCTAATTGCACAGACACTACGAAGACACGTTTCACACTGAACTCTCAGTGCACCTTGTATTTCTTTTAAGGGGGAATAATGAACCCCAGTGCCGTGTCTGTGCTCAGTTTTTGACTTTGCTATGGCGCTGTTAAAATATTCAGGGCAACTGGATTTTGTGCCGTGCTTTCCGCGATGTGTTTTCTGGTGAAACCATAGGATGGCATGCTGAATTTTCAGATTTTACTCATTAATTCAAGAGGAATTCAGATTTCCTCTGTCTTCCCCAGCAAGCTGCTTGGATTGGGCTTAATCTAAATCTCTCAAAGCAATGCTCCTGCAAGAGGCTGGAAATGTCAATACTGTTGTATAAAAGATGGGGCTGGTAACAAAGTGAGAGGGCATGCAGTTCAAGATAACCAGTTTATGTAAAATACATAGCTGGGTGGATTTTGCTACTGAGTATCTGTGGACTGTAATAATCAGGGAAATACGGAAATGTTGGAGGGGCCTTATAATAATGGGCACTAATTAAGGTGAAATGGATTTGGGTGGTAGGGAATAATCCAAGATTACAATAGTAAGGATTTTTTAAATAGCCCCTGCTGTTTGGAAGGGCAACAGAGCCCCTTGTTATAGGGCTTAAACAGCCTGTCCATGGGATCGTTGCAAGCAACGTTGACCCTTGCCTGGTTGTTTCATAAGACCTCGGTACAGCTAAGACGTGAAATACGTGAATAATTTTAAGGGTTCAGGCTGGCCTGTGTGGTGTAAAGCACCTTGTCACCTGGGTAGAAATGCTGTTATGTTGATGTGCCCAGATAATTGCTTTTCTGCAGGTCTCGCTGGAGCTGGGCTCTGGGATGGGGTGATTTGACCAGTTTACGGTGAATTTGGAGCTGTGAGAAGAGTCTGGTGCTGCCCCTGACAATCAGATGCTTCTGCCTGGGCTGGGAGATCCTGGGGAAACGCTACTGGGAATGAACTCTTGCAGCTGTGGGATTGGGACCAAAACCAAGATGCCACACCACAGCCTGGACTGCAGGACCCCAGTTCTGCCCCATCGGCTCCAGGTATTTGGGCAGGAACAGACCAGGTTTAGCATGCCGAGTGCCTCAGGCAACCGCCTCCTTGGGAAATGATGGCTATGAAATGTTCTGCAGGAGCCTGTCATCGTTAAAGGGGATTTGGCAATGCGTAGCTCGAAAGGCTGCACTCGTGGGCAGCCCAACCTTGTGCTGGAGCTTGACGAGCCTTAGGATCACCTTAGCCAATGTCAATAGAAATGAAACTACTTAAATACACAGTTAAAATATGTTGTTATGTTAGCATGTGGACCTCCATGCAAGATTGCTCTTTAACTTTATCCATTAAAGGACCCCCGTGGAAGAGATGTAGGAGGCTGGTAAAAAAAAATTCCAAGTTTAACTGCTTGTTTGCTGCCAAGTGGATTTTGGGCTGAGGTGAAAGACACCCAGGCTTGGGGGATTTCTGTCAACTTTGCAACTGCAAAACCTTGTAGGCAGTAAGAAGAAATGGGTAAAAAAGATGCTACATGCTTCCTTTCAGGTGATGAAATCCAGCTGCCCCATCCGTTGGCTTTTCCCTTCCCTGCGTTCACGCACGGTGCCCACGCCGTGGCAGCGGAGAAGGTTGTTGCCGACGGCGAGCATGTCGTTGTGCTCGGATCCGCCACCCTGGGCTTTTCCAGATGATCCGGGAACTCGAGCAGTTCATAAAAGGAGCGAGTAGCCAAATGGACCAATAAAAGAAGTCTGTGGAAAGGCCCAATATATTTTATAAAGAAAGAATTGGATCCTCTAACGTGAGGGTTGTGTCTTGTAAAATTTTGCAGGGCTGCTAGCACTGTTAAACGTTGGCTTTCTGCTTCGGGCGCATGCAGCAACTAGCTAAATTTTCATTTTGGCCTGAGCTCTTCCAAGTTTTGGGTGAAACCCTGGCCCTGGGGAAGTCACTGGGAGACGTGCCGTGAGTTTCCCAGGGACCTGGAAAGGGATCTTCAGCGTGAGACCTGTGATGTCAGCCTTCCAATAAAAACTGGCCTTTGCAGGGAGTTTTAGGCAAAGTAAAATACATCTTTATGTCTTCTTAATGCTCTTCGATGGCAACAACTGCAGCTCGAAGGCTAAAGTTTGGCCTGACTGTGGTTCTCGCTAGGAAATGCCTTCATGTGATCCAGGGAAAGTTAAGCTGTTTGGAAGTGAGCAATGGATGAGTTTGCAGCAGCAGGACGGTGCTTTCTAACCGTGGTAACCCAACGGGTGAAATTTCATCCTGGCACAGAGGGCAAGCGCAAGGCTGATCAATGATTTAAATCCACCCTCCCCAGAGCTGTTTAAAGGGCTTGAAGTGGGCTGCGGCGCAGGGAGCTCGGGTGCCCTGCCAGCTTGGGTGGGTTTCCTGCACCCTCCGTAGCTGCGGAGATCCATCTCCCCGTAGGACAGGGAGGCAGCAAACGAGGCACAGCATCCTTGGAGGCTGAACCCCTTCGTGTCATCGAAGGGACGAGCAGGGAGTTGCAGGAAACCAGAAAATCTTGCTACCAATTGAACATTTCTGTGTGCAGGAGTGTCTGTAGCTTCGACCTTATCATAGAATCACAGAATGGTTTGGGTTGGAAGGGACCTTAAAGATCATCTAGTTCCAACCCCCCTGCCATGGGCAGGGACACCTTGCACTAGACCAGGTTGCTCAAAGCCTCATCCAGCCTGGCCTTGAAGACATCCAGGGATGGGGCATCCACAACAACTCTGGGCAACCTGTGCCAGTGCCTCACCACCCTCTCTGTGAAGACTTTCTTCCTGATATCTAACCTAACCCTCCCTGATTTCAATTTGTACCCATTGCCCCTTGTCCTATCACTACAGGCTCTTGTAAAAAGTCCTCTCCCAGCACCCTGTAGGCCCCCTTCAGATACTGGAAAAAGCTTGTGTCGAGGGCTGATTCTCAATAGATCACAGCGAGGAAGCTGCTCTGCTACATACGAAACCCTGACCCAATGCTTGGGTCCTTGATGCCACCCGACCTGTGAGATTTTTAACTAAATCCTTTTAGCATTCTCCTGGTGCAGTTCTCACTTATTCCGATGGACTGCAGAGATGTGGTAGTGTTCAAGCCAGCCTTGAATTTCTTAGCTGATAAAAATTTGATATCATTCTCCTGTCTTGGCCCCAAAGGGCAAAGCTGCAGAGCTCAGCTAATCTGATGAGATCCGTGTCTTTTTGATCTCGCAGCTCGTGAGAGCGGTTTCTGCTGCACCTAGATTTTAAAATGGGGCAAAATCCCCATTTGCAGCCTGCAGTTAAAATTTGGCTTCAAATCCAATTTCTCAGCCCCTAAATACTGAACAGAGGCGAATTTTGGACTGTGTCCTCTCTGTGAAACGACGACGCGTGCCGGTGCGTGGCCCTTCGCTGAGCCAGGGGTGGGGTGGTGCTGGCTGCAGCCAACGCTAAGAGAAGGGTCCAGATTTTCAAGAAATGGCATTATGTTTCCCAATCTCTGGAAGTCTTGGCGGTCAAGGCGGGTTATCTGTGGAAATGGCTTGGTCATCCCCAGCTCTGGAGAGGTGCCTGTGCCGAGCCCTCCTTCTCGCTGGGGATGCTCAGCTCCCCTTTGGCTTCATGGGAATGCAACAGGGTCTCCTCTCCAAAACACCAGGCTGTGGGGCTGGATGAAGGGCTGTGCCAGCGGCCACGCTTTTGGCTACCGCAGGCCGCTTCCTGCGAGCTGTCTCCAAGGCGAAAGTGGGGTTTTAGTGCTGGAGTTTGGCTGCCGCTCTGCCTTTCCCCACGGCCGCCTTTTGAGGGGATCGATGGTTGGTTTTGGCAGGAGCTGTTTTATTTCTTGCTTGCGAACGCAGTGATCTCAGCTGTCTGTGGGTCTGCGCGAGGCTCGGTATTAGAGCTGCTTTGATGTCTGCGCTGATACATCTTAAGGCAGCTCAGGATGATTTTATGCAGTAGCCCCAAGGTGCTTGCACAGAAAAAGGTGCTTTAGAAATGTAAATTTTGTTTGAGGACAGATTTTGCTCTGCTGCTCTCTCTCAATTCAGGACCAGGCGGTAAAAATGTAGCATTTAATTAAAGTTTGTAAAGGTTTGGAAATGAATTGCTATAAACATAAAAGACATAATCAAATGGCTACCTAATCCCCACCTTAAGGGCACATTAAATGCAGAAAGAATATGATGTGTTGGAGACCAGGGTTGAAAAGTGATGAGGATTTGGGAGCGGATCTTTTATAGCCGGAGCTTCTAAATTATTTTACTTCAGGCTTAGGGATTTAAATACCTACATATTATAGGAAAACATGAAGCAGCCCAATTCTCAGTGGGCACAGCCAGCATCATTCTACCGAGTCATTTTAGCCACAAATCCGTGCAGCATGGCCTTGCGATGTGCATTTCGGCACGGTGTCTCGTCCTGATGGTGGATGGGATGGGAATCAGCCCCCGGTTCGTCACCGTGTCGAGGATTTCCCCTTCTTTTAGAGAAAAGCCCTGGAAAGGTTTCGGCTGTTGGAATGGAACAGGGAGAAGAAGGGGCTGTGGCTTTAGGCAGTGTTAGCTGGGGAGCTGCCTCCTGCAATCTCCAGCTTCAGCTGGAAAGAAAAAAAAAAAAGGAATTAAGTAAAATTGAAACAATCTTTTATCCTGAAAACCTCAGACAGCAGGAACCAAATGCTGTTATCTCTCTGGGTCTCTAGAGAAATAAAATCTGAGTGCCTTGGAGCTGCCTGACTCCATCCCTGCCATCCCCCCTCTGTATCCCTGGAGCCAGGCGTCCGGAACAGCCGGTATTCTGCATCCAACCATGGGGCCCTCTCCCTACCCCTGAGCAGTGTGTTATCAGCAGGACCACACCGTGGTTTTGTTTTGCAATTGGTAATATTTGCTTTTGTTCAGTTTGGGGTAGAAACAAGGCTACGTTCTGTGGTCTAGCTGTGATTCCTGTTATTTTTTTAAGACGTGTTTCGTATGGAATTCGGGAATATTTCTCTTGGTGACACTTTGCTGCTCTTTCTTCACCCGTGTCTTGCAGTCCGTTGCTGGGATGGTAGCAGCAGAGCTTTGCTTTCTTTGGGACCAAAGCTTGAAGGGGTGGGATGAGGAAGGGATGCTGGGAGAGGGCTCACAGGGGCACTGGGTGGTGGTGGTGATGATGCTTGTAGGAGCAGAGGTGGTGGTAGGGGAATGCTCTTGCCATCAGGGAAAGGGTGATGTGAACCAGCAAAAGGTTAAGTCATCCTCTGAATGGCGAGGGGAGGAAAAGGGGCCGGCAAGAAAGCTGGGGAGGGATGCTTTACAAGGGCAGGTAGTGACAGGACAAGGGTAACGGGTTTAAACTGAAAGCGGGGAGATTGAGATTGGACATCAGGAAGGAATTCTTCCCAGAGAGGGTGGGGAGCACTGGGACGGGTTGCCCAGAGAAGCTGTGGATGCCCCATCCCTGGAAGTGTCCAAGGCCAGGCTGGATGAGGCTTGGAGCAACCTGGTCTAGTGGAAGGTATCCCTGCCCATGGCAGGGCGTGGGACTGGGTGGGCTTTAAGGTCCCTTCCAATGAAAACCATTCTGTGATTCTTTTAAAAGAGCCTGGCCAAAAGGGAAGGGGATGAAATACCAGGTGACAGAGCCAAAAGGTACCCAGTTAAGGGTAAAGTTAGTCCTGTGTCTTACACTGCGGAGCCCCATGGAAACGGGGAGGGCTTTCTTCTTCTGTTGAATTGGGCTCTATGCCAGGTGAAAGAAAACATTTTCCCAACACCAAATGGAAAAATGCAAGGCAGACGTCTTAAATGAACTGTTAAAGGAATAGAGCTGTGAAAAGAATACGTTTGCTGTGCGCTGGGGTTATGCATTTAGCAGATTTTTGACTATACGTGACCTTTGCAATTTGTAGACAGAGAAATCTGCTGCAGAAACTTGGAATGTGCTGAAGGCAAATGTGGGGGTATCATCACTGCTCCTGGGCTGGGCTTTGCTCAGGAGGAATGGACAGTGTCTTTCTGTGCTCCCCCAAAAATCTTGCTGCGTTTTGCCTTTCCCCTCTAGCCCTCTCTGTGTTTTTTCTACGGATCCTTTTGCAGCTCTGCTCGTGCTTTAAAATATCCAGGCTAAAAAGTGCGATTCTCGTTTCAGCGGTTTTTTGATTACACCCACGTCCTCTATCTATTGCTGCTTAAATCGTCTGTGTTAGGTTGAGATGTGTTTCTTTTGAGCAAGGGGGGAAAAAACCCACCCTTGACTGTTGCTAACTGTTGCTAAGGGAAAGAAGATATTTATTCATCAGGGCACTTTTTCAGTACTGGGAAGCTGGTAGCCATGGAGGAGGAGAGTAAGAAAAAGCAACGGTTATGTATTTAAACCCTTTCTGTTATTGTTGTTGGGCTTTTGCCATATCTACTGATGGTCAGCAGATGTCTTTTTTTTTTTTTTTTTTCCCCCTCCCAGCATTGTGCATCTTGGATTAGAGGTGCAGCTCGGGTTATGGTGCAGGACAGCTGGTCCCCAGAGCCTGGTGTGAAACCCAGGGGGTCCCTGGAAGGATCCCCAGGGCTTCGGTAGGTCCCCGGTCCCGCAGGCGTTACGAGGCTCCTGTGTTTTGTAGCTATTATCCCTGAACCTCTCCAAAAAGCCTTTCTAGTCCTTGGCTTCAGTATACCCCTTTTAAAAATCCCCATCAAATCAAAGACACCGAGAGCCAAAAACGATGCTCAGGGCTGCGTTCCTTCCCCAGCTACTGCTGCTGGGGACGTGCGGCAGTGCCGTCAGCTGGCTGTCGCCGAGGTAAGAGGTTTTCCTTTCAGCTGTCATAGCAACAAGAAAATATTGTTTTGACGGAGATCAAATTAAAAATTAAATTTGTCTCTTTCCTAGTAAGCGAATTGCTCACTCGTGAAAACTGTAAATCGCTTTGATCGGGGTAGATATCTTTGTAAGCACCTCTGTGGGTTTCCAAAGTGGATTCTGCAAATGCCTCGTGCCACGTTCTGTCCCCGCTGGGTTTATGCAGAGTGTCCCGTGAATTTGAGCTTTATTTAGTGTTCAGCTTAGTTTGAAAAACTTCCTTGGTGCTCGTAACATGCCAAAGCTTGAGGGGTAAAACCAGGTCTGACTGGCGTCAGCAAAAGGGATGATGCCTCAAATGTCAACTTTCTATTAACTCTCCTAAAAACCAGACAAACAAACAGGAATCTGGTGGTTTACGAGATGCTCTGGTTCTTGGAACGCGAAGCTGAGCCCAACCTGAGGGCAGAGAAGGGGCGAGTCAGGTAAAAGGGAGGGTTTGTAGTAGTGCCGGGAAGAGGAGAGCAGCGGGAATATCTCTGCAGCTCTCCCCCACCCAAAGTACTTCCAGCTTGGGGACTTCCCAAGACAGACATGATTTTGAGGTGTTCGGTGGCCCCGGGTGCCTTTTTATGCCGCTAGTTGTCTGTTTTCCCCTTGAGCCCACGAGCGCTTTTGGCACAGGCAGCATCGCTTGCCGCCTGCGTTGGGGGGGGCACCTCGCTTGGGTTGCCTTGAGCCCAGTTAGCTTCCTTCGGCAAGGTCAGAGCATCCCCAGCTTTCCTGGGGGAAACCGAGGAGTGAAAGACCTTCCCGGGCTGGCACAGGTCCGTGCGTGGAAACTCTGTCAAGTCACAGAGTTTTGGCTTATAGTGTAGTAGTGACAGCAGATTTGCTACAGCCAAACTGATTCACCGGTTTATCTGTAATTAAGATTCCTAATTGGCAGGAGAAAAGCCTTTTGCTTGAAGGTAGAGTGGAAAAAAAGGAAAAGGTTTTTCTTGGAAAGCATTTAAAAATCACAGTTGTTCTTCAGCAGAAGTGAACAACCCCTTTTCCACCATCGTGCAAAGTAATTGTTTTTTCCAAGAGGCATCCTGTCAGCAGGGATGATTTGGGGATGTAACTGGGCTTTCGGACTGCATGAACAGCTCTGACCTGACATCTGGCACTGGAGCACAACATAACAAGGGCTGCGTGAGTCCGTGGTGCTTTGGTTGGAAACCATCTCCCAATCTTTGGGGACAGAGGCCAGGAGCTTCTTCCAGATGAGGTGGGGTGCACGAAGTCCAGCTGTGGGTGAGAGGGGCCATCCCATCAGCCAGTGTCCGTTGAGCTTCAGCCTAGACAGGCTTGGCACTGGGTTGCCAGGCACAGGAGGAGAGAAAGAAGCTACCCAGAAAATTATCATGTTCCAGAGCGACTTCTAGGCTTTTGGTCATCTCAGCCTTCTATGTGCCCAGCTCTTGGTTCAGGCTTTTTGAAATGAGCTACAAATTTTATTCTTTTTCTTCTACCCTATTCCTCTGCGAGGAATTGGTCCCTGGGAACACACGGCTGCTCTGCGGAGGATGCTGCCTGCTCTTTGCCTGGCCCGGGAAAACCTTGAGCCCCACATCCCGCGTGCATGCCACAACATCTCCAAGAAAGGAGGACAAAAGAAAAGGGCTTATTTGAAATGTCACTGTATATTATAACAGAAAAATCCCTTTTTTTCCCCATGGAAATCCAAGCACAAAGCCTTTTCCAGCCGTCTCCCTCCTTAAGCACTCACTATTGATTTCTGAAATCAAATTGGGCTCGGGCGACGCCGTCGTTATCTGCCACAAGCTGATGGAGAAAGTCAATGCCGACATCGATTTCCCGCTGCACGTGGCTTTCCTGGAGCTCATGGCGCAGCGCAAGCGGCGTGACGCTGAGACTCTGTCTGTGTGGTCAGCTATCACCCGCTTTCGCTAAAATCCTCCTCCTTTTCCCCAAACTGGGGTCTGCAGCGATGCTGAGGACCCGTGTCCTCGGCAGACGGGCAGCTGCCCGCAGGCAGCGATGCTGCTGGGCGCCTGCTTCTCCCCACCAGCATTTGTTACGCATTTTATTTTTCGCATGTGTTCGTCTTCAGTCTTACAGGCGTGTGTGTGCAGAGCAGTGCTGGCGTGCCGATGAGGATTGTTTTACTGCTGGGTTTGGGGTTTTTTTTTTCACCCTCATATATTTGAAAAAGCAACACAAAATTACATATATAAATGGCAACATCTGTTACGGAAGCCTGGCCCAGGCAAATTACTGCTTCAGAAAGTCGGCGCAGATACTCGTGTGATTCACTTTCATGCTTGCCAGAGTCACATCATACCCACGGTGTTTTATTCCAGCTATGATAGGTGTGTCTTTTTCTTCTACACCCACATCAAATTCTTAAAATAAGAGCACTGTAAAAGGAAAAAATAACTTGAGCTTATTTTCCTCTGGAGTCCACGGGGCCCTGGAAGTTGTTATTAGAGGTGAAGTCATCACAGAGGCTGTGTAACCCTTGGGGAAGGGTGTGGGTGATGCTGCTCTTGCAGAAAGAGCAGTGAGTGTCCTAGGGCAAGGGGACATGGACATCAGTGGGAATGGTGGAGAAACCCCATCTACCTCTTGCCCACGTCCATGATTTTGGCCGGATGAAGATGTGTTGCAGTGCACATCCCTCCTCTGGCACGGTGGCAGCGGGAGCAGCGCGGATCTGCCCCGAGCGCTGCCGAGCTCCATCAGGTCTGCAGCACCATCCCTTTGCTGGTGTGCAGTGCCCAGACCACACCGACAGCTGGAGTGCAGCTATTCTGGTTGGGTGGGTTTTTTTTATTTCACATAAAACAGAGTCGGAGCCTCGTTACCGTGGAAACCAGCAACCCTAATTATAAGGAGTTTGATTCACTGAATGTAAAAAGCTGTAATTCTTCATTTTCTCTTAAAAACAACCCAAAAAAACCCAGAAATAAAAAAGATATATCATAAAATGATAATCCCATACCTGACGTAAGGTTAATCTTGAGTGTTTTCCATATGAATAGTGTCCCAGGAATATACAAAATAATAGTACTACTACGTCTGTAATAGTGAGCCAGGCTGGGATCAGCAGAACCATCC
>NW_010253214.1:99678-106130 GCF_000690775.1 Eurypyga helias | reverse complement strand
TGCTGCTCCTTACTTCTGCTGACCCACGGCTGCCTTCAGGCTGACACTGGAAACAAATCAAAGCCATTGCATTCTGTATGATTTTCCTTTTTCTGGTGGGTTTTTTTGGTTTGCTTTTTTTTTTGCTGTTGCATCACGTGTAGCACAAAGAGAGAAGATGAAGCCAGAGGGCAGAGGTGAAAATAACTCCTGCCGGGAACTCCAGATTGCAGCCAGGAAAAGAGCTCAGCACCGGTCGGTGCGGGAAGGACTAAAGTCCGTGCGGGGCCCGTGAATAGCCCCATTGAGCAGCTGCTGGGCTGGAAGTGAAGCGGTGACTTAAGTGCTTTGCCAGATCTGCTGGAATTCGCTGGTTTTGCAGACAGGGGTGAAGCAGCATTATGGTTTACATCAAAACAGGATGCGAGTCAATATGTAAATACCGTGTAGAGAATGCTCTGTGTGTGCGAAGTGGCCTTTGCAAGGGGCCTCTGAGTTCATCCTCCCCATGGCTCGGTCCTTTGAGGGAAATCAGCAGAAAGCTGGAAAAAGTGGGGAGTGTTTGCTATCTTGGCTTTCTGGCTTTTTTTTCTTTAAGCAGGCGGTGTGGGGACTGTCCTGTGTGGGTCAGAGCATCGGTTGTATTTGGGTCAGGAGGGTTACCGGGGGAGCAGAGATTTGCACATGGAATTGATTATTTTCTTCCATTTTTAGAATGTGCTTACTGTGGTTTAAAACTCAAATTCGTCTGGTAACACAGATACTTAAATCCTGGCCTGGAACCGTAGCTAAGAGGAGAGCATTTAATACTTGCTAAATCCCTCTTTCAAATAAACATGTGAGAGAGGGGCTTTCTGGTTTATTGGTGAAGAAACAAAACTGGTATTTTAGAATATATCCAATTAAATTCTGCAGAGCAGGCTTTCACATGTAGATAAATATATTTAGGGCCGTGTCCCTCCCAGCATGAAAAAGCAGGGACTGTTGATGGGGGTGTTGTGGTGTAACTTCATCCACGCTCATGACAAGGGCTTTTTCCAGTCCTGGGTGTGGTTGCTCATGAGTTGGGAGCTCCTCTTCCACCTGGGAATGGCTGGCATGCTCTTGTATGGCTTCATGGAAGGAGCAAGACTCCTGGTGTTAGGTTTATGGCTGGACGCAGTGACCTTAAGGGTATTTTCCGGCGTGAATGATTCCACCCTTGGTTGGATCAGCATGGATGAGTAACCAAGCTGTGAACGGTTGGAGGGCCTCAGCAGCCCAGCTGCTTCATCAGGAGGAGCCTGGGCTGCTCTGCGGTCTCTCTCCATGGATTGTACCTCACAGGGGCCCTGGCATCCCTCTGGCTGGGTGGGACACAGGTCCCTCGTCAGGATGCTCCTCCAGTGGGGTCAGTGGCTCAAAGCACCCTGAGCAGAAGGGCTGGTTTTGTGTGGAAATGCCTTTCTATGCGCGCTGCCCCAAGGGTGATGAGTCTTGGTTTTCAGTCATGACCTGACTTTGTGTAGGACCGATCATACCAGGGATGATCAGCGCCGTTGGCCACTGTTCTAAGGCCTGGGAGCAATAATTTGGGAGCGGGGAGGCAAACGACGTTCCCGCTTGCAGGAGCGGGATGGGCGCCTGCACCTTGCGAATGGGATGAGGGAGCTAAGACCCCAGGGATGGTCATTCTGCATATGGTTTGCAATTAACAGTGTCCTGATGTCCGTGATTACATGGCAAATGATGTGCGTACAGTTAGATACACGGGTGGTTTATCAAAGGCAGCAGAGCCTACTCCTGCCCTTAATGTTAGGCGTGGGTTTAAGTACCTTGTTGAACTGTAGCAACAGCAGCTAAACCCAGCCAGGACTTTCAACGGGGCTTTTTCTGCACTGAAAGGATTTTTCTGCCTTTTAAACGTCTCGGGCTTTTTACAAGACATCCATCTCTGGTTTTAAAAACCCGTCACCATAGTATGGCGTACCGACATCTGACAGCTGTGACCAGGTAAGAATTACGCTGTCTTGAACAGAATTTATGAAACCACAAATTACTTTTTACCTATTGGAAATTAAAACAGGCAGGGCTTGCGATTTTGGACTAATACAAAGGAAGCACAGTACTTTTTTCGTTTGGCAGTCACCATGTGACTGATACAATTTTTTAACATACAGGCCCCCCCTCGATGTTTGGAATGTATAAATATATATTGGGCGTTAAAAAAATTATAAAACCCATTAGGCAAGAATAGCACGTTAAAATGTATTTTACATGTTTTTCTTAGGCTCAGTTAGCCATATGTTAAAATAAACTTCAGCAATAGCAATAACCCTTGTTTGAGATTATGTCTTAATAAAAATAGTATGTGGGTGGTAAATATAAGCAGATACATTTCTGCACGGGGATCAGGATTCGGCTATTTTATATGGTGTTTATCTAAAGCATCCCCACTGAGCAGCTTCCACCTGCATCCCCCGGGTTGGGATGTGTTCCCATTCCCACTGGAGCCAGGGGGACATCTCCAAAGGGGTTGGTGGGCTGTGCCACTCCAAGGGTGCGCATCCTGTGCTGTCCGTGGGGTGACTGGACCATGGGGCGAACCAGCCAGCCGGTGCAGCTCCTGTACCATCTGTACAGCTCCTGCATCTCCTAAAATCCTTGGAAGATGTGGTGCTGGGAGAGCAGGCAGGACCTGCAGGACTTGGTGCATGAAGCAGGCTGTTGCATGCAGCTGGGGCTGGATGTGGACACTGGGAGCATCTGACCCTGTTCTCCGCTACGATGTGGTGCAGGGTTGGAATGGGGAGGATGCCAGTCACGCTGGGTGCTTTAGGCTTTTTTCTACCTGCTGGCACAGCATCCAGAGCTTGTGCTGGTGGAGGCAGCCATGGGAAGTGTTCCCATCCACATGCACACAGACTTGTGGCATGGATAGTGGGGACCGCAGGAACTTCACATCCTGGCATCTGGCAGTGGGTGGTGGAGGGATAATGACAGGGCAAGAAAGATGGGGGCTAATTCACTTCCCACACTCCCAACAAACCCCAAACCAGATCCAATTCCTCCTTTGACCAGTCCAATGGCCCCAGGACATGAGGAGGGCTGGCTCAGCACTCCCCACCATTCCCACTCTGCAGCACGAGGATAAAGACCGTGGGGTTCATCTCCTGCTTGCTGCAATTACACCAACCGGGGATAGGTCCTGTGGTACTTTGCCAAATTTGTTGCTTCCCAGCACTCTTTCACCACTGCTTGTTCCTCATGGAGATTGTTCCTGTTTCTGCTCAAGACTTCCCAAAGCCATGGATGAAATGCGTTTCTGGATTTTTTTTTTTTTTGTTTATAAGCAGGATAAAATAATGCACATTGGATTTTATTAAGGGTTTGTGGAAACACCAAATAGTAACAGGAGTGTGATGATGAATGCTGGAGAGCTCATCTCCCAACCCAATGCAGATGGTCTGCTCCCTGTTTACGTTTTCAGGGCATCGTTTCATGTTGTATCGCTCTGGTCACTTCTGCTGACATGGTGAAGGCAAGGACTTTCATGGTGTGCCCACACATGGTTGTGTCGTTTTTAAACCTCCTTGTTTGGCTCCTTCTTTCTTGCTGGTGAGCACTGAGGAGAGGAGAAGGTGCAGGGGATGCCCCTTGGGTCTGTCATTTCAGCCTCTCAGCTTGTTCTACCCTTGAATAAAGAGGGATTTGCCTATTGACAGTGCTTTTCCCCTGACTGGGGACCTGCAGTAAATTGCATTTTCACCTTGTAAGGTTCTGCTGCTTTTCGTCTGTCGTGATATGGGTGCCATGCAGTAGTCAATGAACAGCTAAGTCTGCGTTAAAGACAGCGAGTGATGTCCTGATGTCACTGGTCTAAGGGCTGGGAAGGATTCTCGCTCTCCCTGGGGTCAGTTTGGGGTGCGTGCCTGCGCCTCCCATGGTGCCCCTGCCCCTCCAGCTCCCTCCACCATCAGCCCCATCGCCCTGCTATTTATCTTCACTGCTGATCATTTACTGAACTTTGCATTTATTCAGGATTTAACTCCCCAGCCTGTTTTAATTGGTGGGGCTGCAGCGTTGTTGTGCCAAACTCGAGACAGATGGTGCTTAAACAGGGACCACACACAGAGACCCGCGGCAGTGGTGCTGGCCGGGCCGGCCGAGCGGGGTCCCGCATGGGTACCGGTGGGTGGGAGCCAGCGCAGAGTCCGGGATGCTTTGCCGAGCTGCCCGAAGCACAAGGTGGGGAGAGGCAAAAGGGCTGCGCTGGATGCGAGGGGAAGCATCACCCCTCCAGACAGCCCATTTCTATTTTTCTCATGGCACAGGGTTTTTCCTAGAAAAGCACTGGAGGCTTTGCCAGGCCCAGCTCCAGCTCCCGATGGCATACCTGTCACCAAAAAAGCACTTTTTGCGGAAGGATGGACTGGGAAGGGCCCTGCAGAGGGATGGCTGCAGTGGTCCCTTCCCCTTGCAGGCGTGGGGAGCAGGGATGGAGTGAGGCAAAGGCTTTCTAATGAGGCAGTATAATGCCTCATTATTAAGTGTTGTGGCTGGACATAATTAGCTCAGCGCACCAGTTGCCATGGTGTCTGACATACGTCGGCATGAGCGCTGGGCTAACTCTCTGCCCAAATGCTCAGCCAGTTTGTTTCATCACCAGGAGCCAGGGGAAAGGAGACATTCCCAGTCCTTGGTGACTCCTTGGCGTGAGGAGGAGGAGAGCACTGGGAGCTGAGGTGGGTGAGGAGCCCAGGGAGGGGGGGACAGGGGCGATTCTCCACTGGGAGACCCTAGACCTTCTGGACTGCTGCAGGATCCCCCTGGGGTCACACTTCATGGCTGTACCAGTGCTCAGATAATTACCGTATCAGTGTGCATCAGACTGCATGCCATCTGCCAGCTTTTCCTGGGGGTGAATTTTGGGTGAGGAGGGTGTAATCCTGGCTCCAGCAAGGTAAGGCTCCTCACTGTGCTTGCACGACTCTCTTAGAAGGTGTTGGTACAAGTGAAAGGGAGGAGTGCTCCTAACTGCTGTAGCTTTTTTGGGCTGTGCCTTGCAACCAGGTATGATAAACCTGTTCTCTTCTAATTATGAGGTCTTAAGGGTAGGGATGGATATCACTCTGAGCACGTTTGTGTGGTGCCTGGTTCACATCTGGGCTTTCTCCTAAGGTGTAGATGCCCTCCTGTCAGCCTTCACACCAGCTGTTGGAGATGCAGGGGCAGAGCATCCCGAAGCGATGGTCCTGCAACCAAAACCATGTCTCAGTGACCTCAGGCTGTGAGTGAGAGGCTGTGATTCACAGGAACCCTCTCATCAGATTTGAGATTTGACCCCCCTCCCTGTTTTCTTGAGATCTCTGAGAAAGGAAGAAGCCGCTGGCAAACTGACCTGTCCTCTCTTGTCTGTTCGTGCAGGCGGGCAGGCTGCAGCGTTGTCAGTGGTTTTGGGTCAGTGGTTTTGTGGGTTGCCAGGAGAGCCAGGAAAATGTGCTGACCGTGCGAAAGCGCCGGGTTTGGGCAAAGGCTTTCTCATCTCCCACGTGGAAGTTGGTTTGCAAGTAGAAACAAGGAACCTGGGAATGGTTCTGCAATTTGGAAACTCATCTGTCTGTGACTCCGGTGGGATAAAGCAGCTTCACACCTTGCTTAGAGTAAATGGCAAGGTAACAAATGCTGGGATCCTGGCAGTGGGATTAAGGGTGATTATCCTAGGATATTATGGGAATTAACATGGCAGTAAAATCAAAAAGAAACCCTGGGAAGCAGTAAGAAGCACAACGGGTGAAGACCCGTGCTGTCCATCCTCTGAACGCTGTGCACTCGCCGATGGCTCGTCTGGTCTAGTCAAAGCGGCTTGGGAAGCGGGAGCGGGTCTGGGGCTGTGAACCTCTGGGACACGGTGGTGATGGGAAGAACAAAAAGAGCTGTCTCAGGGTGTGATTCGCCCAGTACAAACCAAAATGTGCTCTGGGGTTGTTGGCTGTGCTGCAGGCAGGTTGCCATTACGTGCATTTTTGTGCAGCATTTTATCTAGAAGTGCTGTTTCTCTTCAGGACCCTTTAAGCTGATTTTCCACATCAAGTTATTTTTATAATTGCATCATGTTTACTGATTCTGGCTCATGAACTTATAACATCTGAATGTTGTAACTGCGAGGCAGCCAGCCTTTCTGGGGAGACTGACTTGAATAAATACAGTACAGAGAAATAGATATGCTCAATTAATTAGCTTGCACCCAGCCTCAGTAACGAAGTGACTCATGAGGGCGTTTATCCAGGGAGTTGCACCCTGCTTTGGGCTCTGCCCAGGAGCAGGTAGAGGAGAAGTTACCTTATTTCCATCGGCCGCAGGTCAGCTTGCGTGGGAGATGAAGAGCAGCAAACCGGAGCCGATGTTCAAAGCTGAAGTCTGAAATGTCTAAATAGGAAATAGAAATAAACAGGAAAAACACCAACAAAAAGCTCGTTATTGAACTATTTGAT
>NW_010253214.1:60274-99643 GCF_000690775.1 Eurypyga helias | reverse complement strand
CCTTAGTGAAGTAAATAGGGATTAGACAGGATGTGAAATAATTTTTCCTGTGGGTTTGTTGGGTTTTTTTCTGCATCACACTTGTATCAGTTGCCCAGCCAGTCGTTCAGGGAATGCCATTTTACTGGGGAATATTTTTTTTCATCACCTTAGCAGCTGCTCCGTGGTACAAATGGGTTGCCATAATATTTTAGTTGTCGTTTCAGTTGACTCCTGCTGCAAGTCTCCATCTGACTCTGGGATAAAATGGTGACACAAAGCTAAAAGCTGTCCCCAGTTCGTCACAATCTGACATTTTCACTCAGAAAAAATGTGCCTTTTTAGAACTGGTTGGGACTTGCAGAATATGGCTTTGCATTTTCAGGTGGTTCGTGGTGCAGGGTGGGCCTTGGCTGGCACAGCAAGGTGCTGAGAGCTCCGGCAGCTCCCTGGTAGCAGGTTGGGATTCCCTCTGATTTATACCCCATCAAAGCTTCCCAAATTTTGCAGGATTTACTGCCAAAATGTGGGTGCAAAGCTTCACAGGCCTCGGTTCAGGCATTGCACTTTGTGCCTGCCATTAATAAGCAGTATTTACATATGTAAGAGGGTGGAATATTGCTTACAGCCCTCCTTTGGTGTAGAGTAGCTCTCCAGTGATAAACTGTTTATATCAAAGAGGAAAATAATGTTTAAATGAAATGGATAAGCAAATAGCTGGGTTTGGCAAACAGATGTGAGGAAGGGAGTGGAAGTCAAATACTGGAGTTGTAATAACACATAAAATTGTTTTCTGGCTGTTCAATGTCCTGGTTTCCCTCTGTCTCCTGTTCAGCATCCAGGGATGGGAGGAGTGAGGACCTGTGATCTGCCCCACGGGGACCCAAGTGGGCTTCAGGCGGGAATTCCCAACCCTTGGTGAACAGTTCTTTAAATCATTGACGTACAGGACGTTTTTCCCCGGCGTTGGGAGCTAAGCAAGTTTTTAATAACGCTTACAGAGGGGTGTAGGACAGCATTTTTCTCCTGCGATCGCTTCCTCCAACACACAAGTGCCAGTTTGTACTGGGATGCTTCGCTAACATGATTTATTCCTGGTCTCGTTATTATATGGCCTTTCTAAATGATTTTTTTCCTTAATTCCAAGCTTTTGTTTGGTCCCTTTTAAACAGCAAAGGGAAGAGCCAAGTCTGACAGTTTGATGGCTTGACATATTTATTGAGATCTGTGTACTCTGATTATCACCCCCTCCAGCTCCACAATGGGTTTGTTTACTCTGGATGGGGGTTTATGTACTGCACATGGAAGTACTATAAAAATTAAAACAACTTTACATTTGTGTTCCTTGCTGTCTGAGCTCCAGCCTTGCAATCCACCCCAGCCGTCCAGAGCAGGGAGAAGAATTTGGTGGGGTGAAAGCAATTCTTATTTAAATTCTCCTTTGGTAAGGTAGAAAGCCCCATTCTGTGTCGATAAGACACCCTAAGATCAAAAAAGGAATCTAGGAAAAGAGGCACAAATTAAAAGGGAGCTGTTATAACGTCTTTCTGGAAAAAAATGTAAGCAGTATACATGTGTACTATATGTATATATACTATTCTTTTTATTCTATTTTATTTAAAAAGAGAGCTTTCACAATCTCTGTTTACAGTTGGTGTGGTCCCATCTGGAAACCATTCTTTCAGATGCGCATCCTACACAATAGATCACTACTTTGCTGTTTAATATGAGTCCGGTTCCCCCGGGCACAGAGTATATCCAGGCACTGGATGTATTTCTTATCATCTATATTGCTTCATTAATACTCCACAAACTGACCCCCGTAGCCGTGCAACCGCTTTTGTGTGGTTGGTGCCATCTCTCGCAGCCGAACGGAAGCGCGTGCCAAGGAGCTGAGGTTGCAAATCTGGGCATGGAACATGCTTATGGGGCCATTAACCACCATCAGCTAATTAAAGTTGGACTCCTGTTTTCTAACCCTCTGACCTGACAGATTGCTGGAGGTGGTTGTTTTGTTGGGTTTTTCTCTTTAAAACAAATCAAACAGCCTACAAAAGTGTGATAGCCAGAGATGGCTTTGCCAGCTGCACGCGTGCCATCCCTCCATCCAAAGATGCACTTTGGAGGCAGCTGGATGGGGACCATGTGCTTAATCTGAGGTGCTCATCCGGGCCCTTTTTGACAGCCATGGCGCTGAGCTCATGTAAATGAACCCCAATTCTCCTTAAGGTGGGAATGACTTTTTTCGTCCATGATAAAAAAGGGAATGTTTGCCTCTGGAAGTGGATAGGGGAACATGGGAAGTTCCCAGCGTGGATGAGTGTGTAAGGGAGCCGCACTCCTGCTACAAAAAAAGAGAAGAGCCATGAGCGAGGCGAAGGGTCGCCTGGGCTCGACCTTGCTGAAATCCAGCAGAATTTGTTACTTCAGAGAGGAAGTGTTAAAGCCTTTCTCCGTGTTTGTCTGGGAAGAGTGATGCGCGCCCAGGAACCATAGAAACAACAAATAACAACGGCGGCACTAAATGGCTCACTCTAATCAAAAGCAGACTGTTGTGGTTCTATGTGAGCACTGTCATTACAAGAAACTCTGCAATGAGTATTTTTTTCTTTTTTCATTTGCATCAAACAGATTCCCTGTATTAGCGTTAACAGCCTTCCGTGGAGCCCGAGGTATTTACGGATTCGATAGTGCTGCTTCAGTCGTGCGGGAAGGTTGTCGGTTCTTATTTAAATCACTCGAGACAGCTATGCTAGGCAGGTTGGAAGCATGAGCTGCGTGGAAAACAGCACACATAAGCTTTGCTGGTGATGAATGGTCTATAGTCCTGTCCCTTTGGAGACCCAATTAATGTGTCTATTGACTTACTGCATTGTGGTTGTGATGTCAGATGTCCACAGCATCTGGAACGGTAAAGATGGAGCATCCTTCTGCTAATGGCAGGTGAGGCTACACTTCTCTCATTTGCTGAAACCTCCCTTGTAGGAACTTTGGATTTTGGTAGGTGATAATTGGGTTTATTCATAGGGCGGTCTTATTAGTTGAAATGTAAGCTGCCAAAAATACTGTGGTGTGTATCTCAAAGACCTGTGTTGACATTCTGTCTAGCACTGAAAAGGCAAATCCGTTTGGGCTAAGCTGAAATGCTCTTCCAGCCTTGGTTGTAAGAAACATCAGTAAAAACAGATTCTACTGTGGCTTTAGTTTAGTTTGCAAACACAAAGCATGTGTATGGCAGGTGGAGTCTATTCCTAATTTCTTGGCATAAAAGCCTGGCTGTGAGCTCGCAGGGGAGGTGTTTGCTTTCCTATCCACCTTGAGTTCCTGCAGTGCTGCCACTCACACCTCCCACAGCTTCATGAGGATTCCACCTCCATCTCCAACAGCTACTCGAAAGCAAACTGTCCGCCAGCATCAACCTCACATCTCCCCAAGGTGTTAGCAGGGATCATGTCTGCTCACGTGTCGGTTATACCAATCATACCTCGCTGGTGCGTTGCATGGGTTTGAGGGCCCTTGCACCACAAAGGTGATGGTTGAGGCTTTGATGTCACGTCAATAAACCCTTAAACCCTAGCCAGGAACTCTGAAAAACTTAATTTTGGAGCACCGTAAGCACAGTCGTGGTGGCGTGATACACTGCTGGTGGAGGTGAAGTGAGCAAGCAATGTGGTGAAGAGGGAGTAAATCACAGCAGCCAAACCTCTGGTGCTTGGAGGCTCGAAGAAATCTTCCAGAAAGGATGAGCGATGGGGTTTTGCTTGTGCCTAGGGACAGCCAGTCCTGCCGAGGGGAAGGTAGTGCCCTGGAGAAGCGCCTCCTTATTTCTCAGGATAGTGATAACGTGGTGATCCAAGTCGATTTGTTGTGGATTAAAGCATGGAAGATCCAGAATAATTTTATTTGCCAGAGAGCACAGCATGCAGGGAGCACGTGGTGTCCTCCAGTGAAGCACAGCAATGAGTGTTTAAGGGAACGTTACAAGTATTTTAATGACTTTCCCCCAGTGCATTTGTCCATTTCCTGCTTTTAGTTATGTCTGATGGACCTGTAAAAGCAAGGAGACTCATTGAAACCGTACACAAGCGGCATGGGGCTGTCTAACGGGGAAGGACAGAGCTGCTCTGGGGTTTCCAGAAATGAAACTGTGAAGCCGGTTAATGATTCTTTGGTTCCAGTTAAAATTTGGCATCTCAGCCAGTTGAGCACTGTTGTTGCCCTGGGAAAGGAGCAGGGCCCCAGGTTGGGGTGTGGTGAACAGGGGCTTAATTTATCCCTCCTGGGATGCTCGAGCATCCCACGTGGGAGCAAGGCAGCCTGAGCTACAGTGGCCATCTGCATCCTTGTCACATTTTGGTGGTGCATAAGAGCTTCCCCTCCAGCCCCCCTTAATTTAATGGGACTGTTTCCACTCGATTGTTTCCCAGAAAAGAGTAGTTAAAGCAAAATAACTCCTTGTTTCTGCAGTGCTGTGTGATCACTTCATCTGCTAGGTCATCCCTCATCAGCTGAGACATTGGGTCAACACCCTGGACCAACGCGTCTGTACAATTTAGCACATGTTTAAGCTGGAAATGAAAATTCTCCTTTTCAGGTCGAGAAATACCATATTTAATTCAGTGTCTAGTTTTGAAGGATGCAGAGAGCTTGCAGAGTTTTGGAAGACTCAGGCCTTGTGTCAGTTTTCGATCTCTTTTGGCATCCAGATGTTAATTAGGGATGCTGACGAGCCCGTTCCCATCCGTAAATGCATATGAAGAATAAGCGAGTGTCTTGGCTGGAGCAAGCACATGTTCGTGCTCTGAATGTGAATCCACGTACCTTTGAAACCGATGTGCGAGCCCACGTGTCGCCATGGTATGTTCTCAGTGTATTTAGCCGACGTGCCGTGGGAGCTGGAAGTGATAGGATCAAAGGGTAATTCAGAGCTCGGCCGTTGTCAGTCCGACTTCATTTATCACGATCGTTGTCCTTATCGTTTGTGACCTTGATTGTGGGCTGCTGTGGGACAGATGATGGCCCTTCTATTGATGGTGCTGTTTGGGCATTTGGTTGCAGTGCAGCCATTTGGGGCAATAACACAAACTTTGAAGTTCCTTTTTCATAATACGACAGATGATGGCCCTTCTATTGATGATGCCGTTTGGGCATTTGGTTGTAGTGCGGCCATTTGGGGCAATGACACAAATTTTGAAGTTCCTTTTTCATAATATTGGTTTTCTGCTGTTCATGTTTATGGCATCTTGGAAGTAGAATGTACTTTTGCACATGTGGGGTTTTTTTTTACATTGTGGAGAAGTGGTCCAAGAGTATTTGGTATTACCAAGATGTTTTTTAATGGGAAACATCTCTGTAGATACAGACTCAAATTCTCATAATTGCATGCTCAGTAACTACCAATTGCGTGTTCATTTAAGCAGATGCATCCCCACCCGTTCTCTTCACTTCATGTTTAATGGGATGATTGGTTTGGTTGTGAGGTTTGGAGGATTTCAATAAGCCCTATTTTCAATAAAAAATGAGGGAATAATAAATTTTGCAGAAGCTTGTGTGCTGTGTTTAAGGTACAGGAATTACTGATTTTTCAGACAGCACAGTCCAGGCTGCTACACACCAGCGCGTGACAGTGTGATGCTGCAGCTGATTTCTTCCCGCACGCCTGGACGTAGCCAAGGTCCGAGGTGTGCACGATTACCCTCATGGTCAATGCATCTACCCCTGGGAGCACGAGACCGGGCTGAGGGACCTTGCATGAGCTCTTCTTTTTTTTTGTGCTCTGTTGGTAGAAATATTGACTTTATATCTTGTGTGCACATAGTTTTGGAACAGGCTGCTGGTTTTATACCATTCCCTGCTCTTGAAAAGAGATTGGCAAGGTGTTAACCATTCATTGGAGATTTACTATTGAATTGTGTGGTTGTACGAAGTTCCCAGCAGTTGTTGGCTTTGAATCTTCTCGATACATATTGCAGAAATCACTCTCTTCTACAGTAATCGTTATAGCAGGGGGGAATATCTTGGCCCCGGCTGCTTTCGAACGCCATCAGTTACTGCTTGGGTTTGTGCGTTGGTGCACGAGCGTTTCGGCCACCTGCTGATACCTCGAATACTGTTTTGCACACAGGTGAGCGGAGTCCTTTTAGAAATGCTTCTCGCGGTGCTATATTCATCACAACAGATGAAAAGTCAGTCTTTTTCTATACTGCCCTTGCACGTCATCACCTTCTGTTGGGTTTTGAAAAGCCAACTGTGCAATTCGCCGTTGGGCTGTCGATACAGATGCCCGGCACTTTCCTGCAGCGGCTGTAGAGATTTGTTTTGAGTGTCTCTCTGGACTTCACATGGTTTGATAAACATACTTAGTCTATCCTCCCTCCCTCTCCGTTTCCTGCGGTGATAATGGATTGTAGAAACCTTAATAAGCAAATTCAGGCCGATCCATCAAATAACCAATTTGAAAGGCATCGCGCCTTTCTCTCGCTCGGCAAACAGATGCGGGATATTAGGGCTGTGAGTCGCAGACCTGCGTGAGTTTAATGGGAAGGTTCTCATCGTTCCCAGGACCTCTGCCTAGAGTTGTAAAATAAATTATCCTCAGTAATTTTAATATTTCATGAAATCTTTCAAAGTGATGGCATTCTGGGCAGATTAATACAAAAGCTATAAAATTCACATGTGCCATATGTTATATGAGCACCAAATGGGACGCCTGGGATTCTTAACATCAATATCATTTTAATGTTGGCTTCAGCAGTGATTCATGACGTGCTCGTCCCTCATGAGAACCTCGATAGCGCGAGTGGCGTTACCTCATTGTGCGCTTGCTCCACACAAAATAAACCGGTTATTTGACTAGATTTATAAAAAACCCACCATACGTGGTGTTTGCTGGCTGTTTCATAAAGGTCTGCATTTGGTGCTGTGCCACCCCGGGCTGCGAGTGTGGGCCAGGGCCATCGTCCCCTCCCTGTGCTGCCTGCAGAACGGGGTTTGCATCAGGCTCTCATCCCACTGCTGTGCCGTAGAGTCCCGTTCACGCTCGGTTAAATAGCTGAGCTCAATTACGCCAGGTTGGTGCTCTGGTGCAGACTGAGCTCTTTGACAGCCCTCGCTTCCGTGCTAATGAGCCGTCTTGGGTTTCGGCATTAAATCCACCCGTCCTGTTTTCTGTGCCGGCAGCCTCTCCAGGCTCCTCTCTTGAAGCAGTCCTGTACAAAAGCAGCAGTGCAGATGCGAGCGTCACCATCCTCTCTTGGTCCTCCTGATTCAGAATTTATTTGGGAGGTGTTGTACCCAGTCAGCACTATCGGTGCTGTTTGTAAACTGGCAATATTAAACACAACTATACCTTTGATATTCCTCTGGAATCTGTGAAAACCTCTTTAGAAAGGGGTCTGTCAGCTGAGTTAGGTGGGGTGTTTTTTAATATTTTCCTTGAAAACCCTGCCAGCATTCAGGCTGCACTGTGCCAGCATCATCACGGGCACTGCTTGCTACCTGGCTCTGCGTTTTGCCATGCCATCTCCTCAGATGGTTCATCTGTTCATTTATCTCAGCCCCATCCATCCCTTCTTAGGTCTCAGTCTGCATCTTCCAGGTTAGTTTTTGGAAGGGGGAAGCTGTGAGGAGCCAGCTGCGCATTTTGGTGTGCCAGCATCCCCCACAGCACCCGCATCCTGCATCCGGCAGCCGCTGGTCCTGGGTCCCTGTGCCGGTGCTGGTCCTGGCGAGGCAGCCGGGAGAACTTGTTCTTGGCAGCTGGCAGCAAAACGATGGCACAGCTTGCTTTCATTCACTCACTGGGAGCAAAACCCATTCCTGGGCCTGGATTTGGGAAAGTGGATGCCTTTTGTGCCAGCATAGCTTCAGGAGTTCGCTCACTGTACGAGGCACTGCCGAGTGACAGGGATGTTTTGAATATAATTATCTTAATGCACTTTTAACCTGGAGGTTGTTCTACAGCTCGCAGGATGGTTTTAAAAATCCTGTCCGGCGGGCTTTCCTTTGTGCTGGGTTTTAGTACCATTAGTGGGGAGCACAAAACTGTGTGTATTTTTCTTCCTAATATTTAACCTAACAATCTAACGTGCTTAAAATAGCCAATGTTCTTCCTAAGGCACAAATACAGTTTATTTGTTAAACAGTCAGTTTTCAGTTTCTCAGGCTGCTGCTTTTTCTCCAGAAAAAGAGGTCCCACGCAGGAAAATTTGCCAATATAGTTATTACTTAGGAAAGAAAGGATAAGTTGTCATCTTGCTTATTATGTTTTTGTAGGAATAAGCACACAGGGCACAAGTCTTCAGCCCAGGGAAGCGCAGTTGCTGTTCGTACATCGTACCCTTCGCACTCCGATTTCGGAGCGCTGCAGACGCCCAGGGAAGGTCTGAGCAGGGCCCAAGCCCCGGATGTCATGTCTACACAAGAAATAAAGCCCAGAAATCTGGATTGGCACTGTTAGCTTACGGCCTGTCTCTTGGATACCTCTTAAGAGTCAAAGGTCCCTGAAATCTGTCTAATCAAGGCAATCCAGGAGCAATTAGCAGCGTGCAGGTGTCTGTGCCGCAGGGTGGGTTGCGAGCATTAATGAGTGAAGCATGAAGAAGCAAACAGGCAAAAGGCACCGGGACTTGATCAAAATAGAAAACATCGTTAAGTGTGTGGATGAGAGAATCGTCTCCCACTGCCAAATAGGCCTGAAGCCCCATACAGTCGCTCACTGCCTCCTGGCCGGAGGGGAGAGAGGTGCAAGGCCCGTACTGGAAGGTGTGTGGGCACCCCATGGTGCCTTGTTAGCTGTCAGTGGGTAACGAGCCTCAAACAGGGTCTTGCTCATCCCCTGGGCATCCTTATCCCTTGGGTATCCTCAGCCCCGGGCATCCTCTCTAGGCAGAGCGGTCCCCTCTAGGCACTGGTCCCTTCCTCTTCAAGCCACCTTGGTCCCCTCCTTGGTCCGAGATGGGAAGGCAGGAGGCAGAGGCAGGCAGGGTTAGGCTTGGCGGTGGTGCTGCTGCGTCCCGGGTGCTGGGCATCCCCCCAGCCCCGCGGCGTGCCTGGCGCTGGGCTGCAGCGGATTGGCAGTCGTTGGGTGAATGAAGTCATCGGGAGGGCTGAGGCACGCTCACGTGTCACGTTGGCTGCGCGATAGCGGGGTATCACTCTCAATAGGTTTTCTTGATGCGATTTCCACTCTTCCCTATCCCCTCGGGATTTGGACGCGTCTGAGGCAGGTGGAGCAGGTTTCCTAGGAGAGAGACGGCGTGGCGCAGCACCCACGCACCCGTCCCCATCCCCGGTGGCATGTCACCGGCTGTCCCAGCTCCACGGCGGGGCTAACATGCAGCCCCGTGACATCCCTCCCCAGCGTCACCCCCCCGTGGGGTGGAAACCTCACGAGCCTGAAAGAGTTGGGAGGGGAAAAGGGCAGCTGTGGAAAGGACATAGGGGTGTTACTGTTTAAAACTCACTGGCGCTGAGCAGGGGTACGAATCCCAGCTGTGGGATAAAGATGTGTGGTAGGGGCGTTGGTGAGAAAATCTCCAGCAAGTGAAGTGGCTGCAGGGGAGGAGGAGGAGAAGCCGTTGGCCACCCATGGGCCGGGCAGCCCTGGCCACTCCCGTAGCTGTTGGCGTTTGTCATCCTTCCCCTGGTCCAGAGACACCAGTTTGGGTGTTGTGGTGGTGTCGTTGAGTCATGCTGGTTCCCAGCTGGCAGGACACTCAGGGGTTAATTCTGAGCATCCATTCACTTTTTCGGCAGGACAGCAAGCCCCAGCAGTGTTTTGTTTTTCAATATCAGCTGGCCAGTACAAGAAAAGTGATGTCAGAAAAAACCCATCTTTCAGTGACAATATGATTAATTCCTTCTTAAGGGGGAAAAAAAAAAGGTTGGGTATTTTTTTCTCTTTTTTTGCCATTACCTAAAGATGGTCTGACAGTAAAGAACCCGTGATTAATTGCACCAAAAGAAATATAATAGACACCTTTTCTTGGCATTGTATTTTGTATGATTTTGCTGTTATCTTGTTGGCTCAATGCAGAAGAATTATCTCTGAGGCAGCTGTAAGGATGTTAACTTCCTTTTCCTTATTACAGATTGATCTTTGATACCTGCTTTTCTCTGGGAGCTCTTTTATTCCCACAAGTGATACAAACCTTCTGCTGTTTTCCATATATTGCACTTCAGTAGTTCGATACCTTTTGAGGCCAGGATGGGAACATTTAATAAAGGCTCAATGATTGCCATATTTTGAAGGTTGTATGATATGAGAAATTATATATTGTTTTAATAGCTGAATATATCTATGCTGTTGATTTCAGATAAACCAATATTTTTCTAATAAGGCAGAGAAATGATACCTTTTTTGTTGTTGTTTATATCCTCCAGAGTGTGAATATTTTTTCCATCTGTGCTTTCCAGCAAAATGGATTTTCAATCTCTGAAATTTCTGCCCAAGTCCCAGCAATATTTGCTTAAGAGTAATCAGAGTATTACCCAAATCTCTGTTCAAAGCAACAGTGACCTTAGCAGTGGTAAGCAATAATTGGATTATTTTCAGAGATGTAGGAAGATTCACTGTAATAACAAAAGAAGAAATACCAAATGATAACGCCACTTGTCTGCAGCACTGTAAGCCGCAGCACTTTCCCGAGGATAGTTTAATAGCTTAGCATATTATGAATACTGAATAAGGAAGGAAGAGACTTGGGGAGTAGATGCTGCTTTGCAGTTTGGGGTGATCAACCTGATTATCCAGGGGGTTCTCTTGCCGATTGTTATTACTCAAGTGCTTTTGTCATCATGTGATGCTCTGAACGTATGAGACGTGCACGCAGGGCAGCGCTTGCCCACCTGCAAGGTGAGTTGTGGTGGGCGCTGGCCTCACCCTCATGGTACAAGCAAATGCACGGCCCAAAATGTCCTGGTTTGGTGGTGTTACTGAATGACGAGGTGTTTCATAGAATCATAGAATGGTTTGGGTTGGAAGGGACCTTAAAGATGATCTAGTTCCACCCCCCCTGCCATGGGCAGGGACACCTTGCACTAGACCAGGTTGCTCAAAGCCACATCCAGCCTGGCCTTGAAGACATCCAGGGATGGGGCATCCACAACATCTCTGGGCAACCTGTTCCAGTGCCTCACCACCCTCTCTGTGAAGAATTTCTTCCTGATATCCAATCTAAACCTCCCTGTTTTCAATTGTGCCCATTACCCCTTGTCCTATCACTACAGGCCCTTGCAAAAAGTCCTCTCCCAGTACCCTTGTAGCCCCTTCAGATACTGGAAAGCTGCAAGGAGGTCTCCTCGGAGCCTCCTCTTCTCCAGGCTGAACAAGCCCAGTTCTCGCAGCCTTTCGTCATAAGAGAGGTGCTCCAGCCCTCTGATCATCTTCGTGGCCCTCCTCTGGACTCGCTCCAAGTGGTCAATATCCTTCTGATATTGAGGGCTCCACAGCTGGACGCAGCACTCCAGGTGGGGTCTCACCAGCGCAGAGTAGAGGGGCAGAATCACCTCCCTCGACCTGCTTGACGTGATGGGGCTGTGTCCTGGGTCCAGCCATCCCCTCTGCTGCCCGTGGCTTGGCTGGGGTTGGGTACCACCGGTTTCTCGGCAGCGTGGGTGCAAGGCAGCTGGCAAAGCCCACGGGCACGGGCTGCTTTGGGGTGCAGGACCCGCATCCCCATGCAGCACAGGGCAGACGCTGGCAGGGTTTCTCCCGGAGAGGCTGAGCTGCTGCGAAGACAAATGGGAAACCATTTGGAAGAGCAAATCCATAGCAGCACTGTGCCGGGTGAGCCTGATTGCCTCGCTCTCTGCTTTTAATTGTAATGAATTATGTGGCTCGGCGGGGTGCCGAGCCTCTTGGCTGAAACTTGTGTAATTCACGTAAGTGTTTACACAAAAGCCAAGTAAACGTTAAGCTTCCTACAGATTTCAGTATGGATGAACCCTTGTTTGTGTTCGGTTTGGGAGACGGGCAGAGGCACAGCAGTGTGTCTGGGCGGAGGACGCCTGCGTGGGAGTTGCGCGTGTTAAAAGATATAAAGAAATAGGACCTTTAACGTTCCCTGGAGTGGGTTTGCAGTGACCTGTCTGGGTCCTCCTCAAAAGGAATTCTGTATATTCTGGTTTATTAACAGATGCTCAAGGGCACAGGGGAGGTTTTGCCTCTTGACCACTAAAAAATAGGGACTTGTGCCATTGAGGCTACCGGTGTCCTTTGAAATCCTCCCATGTACCCTCATGATACTTCTAATTATTGCAAATTAGCCTTCTGCAGCACAGGCTGCTGTGCAATTCAAACCAACGCTGCTCACCAGATGGGATCCCTCCCAGGCTCGACCTTGGCGATTTCTGTCCCTGCAACAGTGGCGGGGAGCACATCACGTAAGGGGGATGAGACGTTGGTCCTGATGTCCGACGGCACTTGGCTGTGGAGCAGAGGTCCCTTAGCCTGGCTGTGCCCACTGTCTTGAGAGGTGACCCTTGGCTCTAACACAGGGTCTGGCTGGGCAGAGCAGAGCACCAGGTATCTTGGCTTTCCTTTGAGCTGAAATCTGGGACCCTGAGCATCAGCCAAGCCCTTGGGGTTGTCCTAATGGGGCCAGGCTTGATTTGAACCACCACCACCAAACCAGGCTGTTAGAGAGTTTGCACTGAGACAATTCATTATACCTTGATGTAATTTTATTTTTAGAAAGCACGTTAAGGAGCCTAATGACTTCATTACGGTGCCAATTGCAGCCCTGCCTGTTTAAGAGAATTTAATTGTTTTCATTCCCATGCACAGCCATTTGTAGGGCAGAAGCAGGAGAGGAAGGGAGTTTGTGTGATGGGAAACAATAAGGATGCTGAAGCAGAAAGCACAGTGCTTGTCCTGAAGCAGCCCTGTGTGATTGCATCCCAGTGCTCAAGGAACCTGCAGTGGTTTTGACCCCTTTCCTCCAAAGAGGAGAGGCAGCTCCTTCTCCCATTGCCTTCCTTGGAACCACAGTTTTTTCCTCTTTTAGGACTTTCTTTTGCAAATAAAAGAGGTGCTTTAAAGGCAACCCAAGCTCCCATTTCATCAGATGGTGCTGGAAGTTGGGGAGAGAGGGGAGGTAGGAGATTTTCCACCGCTGCACTTTGAGTATTTTTAACCTCCTTACTGCTCCAGTGCAAGGAAGAATGTATAAAAACAGGTAAAAGGGGCTGGGGGGGGGTTGAGGGGGAGGATTTATGTTTCTCTGGCAGTGCTTTTCTAAGGAGCCCTGATTATTCAGCAGCAGTGGAAAAAACTGCAGAAGATGTAAATAATCTTCAGGATTATGCTAAAGCCAAGCTTCAGTCATTTTCCTGGGAAAAAAAAAGGCATGAGGCCTGTCCTTTTAATAACGATCAACCAGAATTTCTCTAGGGCTTCTTATATTTTCATTAAAAGGATCAGTTGTCTTGAAGAGAAATGGTAATTCTGGTATCTACAAATACCCTTTGGTTGGGGAGCGCGTGGTTCAGGTTGGTGTACTTCTTTGATTGGGCTTTTTCCACCCCGTTTTCTTTTTATGATGCTGTCGTACATTCGCATCCAGAGTTACAAACTGAAATGATCAAAAGCAAGGAGTTGGTTTATCGCGAAATGGCAAACCACGCTGTACTCTGCGGCGTAGGCCGTATCGAGATAAAAACACTACGTGATTTTTAGCTTTCCCTGTGTTTTATATTCAGTGCCAGAGGTACTCGAGCGATTTTGCAAAGTGTGTACACATTGCAGTCAGGCTTTCCAAAAAAAAAAATCACGGCATCTTTTGAAATCTATACAGGATCTTACTTACCCTGCTGGGCTTCATTTTAGACTATCGAGTTTATTGTTCAAGGAGGAAAAAATGGGTTTGTTGTGTGCTGTATTTAATCAAGTGCAGCAAGAAAACTATCACAAGCATCGTTCATCTTCACAAGGCAATTTTTGTTTCCATTTTAGTTGTAGAAAAACCCAGCCATTTCAAATGGACTTGTCTGTTGTGTAGGTCTGATGGCACCAAGATAACAGCTGCTGGCAGGTATCAGCTGGTGTGTGGGGACAGTCCCCATATGGATTTTTGGTTTATAGTATTTCAGTGTTGGGAACTGTGTGTTTAGTCTTGTAGTAATGCCAGGAGATAGGGATTTTGGGGATGCTTGCAAATAAGGGAAGGTGCACGGCGTTCCTCTTGCAGCTTCCAAAGTGCGAGACGTGCTGCAGAGGAGTTTCCAGGGCGTGGCAAGGCTTAGGGTGCTCGTGCATCCTTACACTGTTTTTACCCTTCCCATCCATCCCCCCTCCTGAGAAGCCCAGTCCATGGGGGAGGTGAGAGGTGCTCATCCCTTTCATGGTGAACGGGGGTGCGATTAAGCCAGTGCCAGGTGTGGAGGTCTGCGGTCCCTCTCTGGGCTGTTCCTGCTCCATTACTTGGGCCCTGGGTGTTTCTGTGGAGCACAACACCCATGTGATGAGAGCAGGGTGGAGAAGGGAAATTCCCACCATAACTCATGGCAATGGACCACTGGGTCCTGGGCCGAGCATCCCAGGGTGCCGCAGGGTTACGCATCCCAGCAGACAAAGCTGAAGGTGAAGTTGCCGCTGCAGGGAGGTCTACTGACTGCAAGTACAGAACATCTCAAAATTCAGTGAAGGCTTGAAGAAACATCATGATTCGCCAATCGGGGTGTTGGTGGCACATGGGTCGTTTCACGCGTGCTTCAGCCACTGCAGCAGTCACGACTGGAAGGCAGCCGGCGAGGTGCCTGGCTGGCAGGAGCCTGAGCAATGGGGATCCTTGCCTGTGCACGTTTGGGGCAGGCAAATACGAAAATCCAAGCCCCGAGTGTGATGCCTGGCTTTGTCCCGGACAGCCCTTTGCATGGTGGGAATGCTTCGATTTATTGGTGCGCGGGGTTCGTCGCGGTGGGACGATGGGGCGCATATTGCTTGGGAACAAATTCCGGTAATTGTCTCTTGTAGACTTCTCTGGGGTTTCATTTCCAGCAGCCCTTGATTCAAGGAACAGTTTCTGCCACTCTGGGTTCAGCCACAGACAAAGAAATGGCTGAGGGAGAAATAAGTGATATGTCTTAAGATGTAGGAAGGGAGTGGTGGTATTTTTCATAATTTGATGCGTTAAAACTGTGACCTTCCAGTTCTGTTTCTGAGCATCCTGGCTATCTCATAGATCTGTGGGCTCCTATAGCAGTATATTATTCTCTAGGTTCACACACGCCTGGGGATATGGTTTGTGAGCTATTCTGGCAATACCAAAAAAAAAAAAAAAAAAGAATGAAAAGGCTTGGAAGGGGGCAGGGAGGGTATGTGATGCCAAGTGGAACAGCCCTGTCTTGCCTGCCTGGAAGAGAAATGGTCCCAACGCTGGGGGAGACAGGCTCCGTTGCGCAGATTAATGTGCAGCGTTTGAAAGCAGCCAGGAAGGTTTTATCCACACGCACGGCGAGGCTGGCAGGAGCTGTGTGGTTCATCTCTGCAGAAACCATTCCTTTCCCTAAGAGGGCATTTAAAAAAAAAAAAATGAAATGGGGAGTACAAAGGTCTGCGGGAGCGCTCAGCCGCTCAGGCTGTTTAATTGGCTGAACATAGCGCTTTACAGTTGGGATTAATATGGATATTTCTTAATAACGTGTCACCTTGTCAGGAGTTCCAGGGTCAGGACTGCAAGGCTGACTAAAGTTCTCGCCTTTCCTTCTGGTTTTTATTATTACAACAGCTCCTGTTAGCGAGTATTCAAAGGAAGATGGTGTTAAGTTGGTTTCTTCGTTTCTTCCCCTGCAACTAGTGGAAAAAAATGGGAAGACGAGGGGAAGGATGGCCTGCAGAGCTTGGCAGCGATGGCCGTGGCGTGGTTTTGACTCGGGCACTGGGACGGGTGGTGTTATCAGCCTGAACAGGGCGAGCTCGCACCTAAGCAAATCCCACCAGAAAGCAAATAAAAGAAGTGATTCAGCAGTGCTCAAGATGGCTTAACAGAACCTGAGACCATTAGCGTTTTTATGAGTATTTTATAACTGGTTTTAGTGCCTTTTATCTCCGTGGGTCTCCCCTGAGTGTCCACCAGCCGGGGATGCCCATCGGGAGGAGGCTGCGCCTCCATGCCTTGCTCCCAGGCAGCCGGGGTGATGCCTGCTGCCCTTGTTGAGGATTATTTTGCTTTTTCTCAGTTTTTCTCCCTTCTCCTCCTTTTTTTGGCCTTCCCTTCCCATCCAGTAATTTCACGGGGGGCTCTGGGAAGCCCACCTACTCGATCAGCACACGTAATCGCCACCGGTGCTAATGGGATGCACTCGGAAGGAGCTTTCTCTAATTCCCAGTGCTCCCGCCTGCCCCTGGCCCCTCCAGGAGTGATTGCCTCCACGGCTTCATAATCAGCATCTCGCCCACCGCAGACGGAGAGGGTCATCTGCCTGGAGACACCGCAGAGCGATGAGGCTCAAGCTTTCCCCGCTCTCTAGAAAGTCGTTAGCGGCACAAAAAGCGAGCAGCAAGCGTGCAGCTGATAAAAGCCTCGGCGAGGCGTTTGCTCCTAGAACGATCGGCTTTTATGCATAGATAATTTTGATAGAGGTGCACTTCCAAAGCCCACTGTCACCAGGGTGGCGTGGGCTGACCTGTTAATCACAAGAGGAATTAATGGGAATTACAGCTGGCGGAGGCCCCTCGCTGAAGAGCTGGTTCAGGGCGCAGCGCGGGAAGGGAATTTGAACACGAAGCAGCGTGTGTTGTCCTTAGGGCTGCAGATAAAGTGGCAGCGAGTCGGTCCCCAGGGGAAAAGGGGGTGTGGAGGAGATAAACTCCAGGAGCATAAACACCAGATTAACAACCTAATTCTGAGCACATGTGCATTTTCATTGCATCCACTCAGTAATTAACAGAGACTTTTAATTTAACTGGGGCAGGGGAGCGGAGGGAGAGCAGAGACACCAGGATTTGCAGCATTCGTGGTGGCTGTACCCAAAGGAGACCCAGATGAGTTGGTCCTGCGTTACCCTCTCTCAATGGTGGTCCTGTGGTGGTAATTGGTTTAGGACCAGAGACTTGGAGTGAACTGAAATCAAAGGATCCCTGCTGATGCTTTACACCACCTGAGGTCCTGGCTGTCTCCAGATATTACCAAACAGCCATTAAGTACTTCACAAAGCGTTTCCTCCAAGTTTTTTTTTTAGGGTACGTTTCCTTTTAAAATGCCATGTATCCATGTAGCCTGCAGAGATTAAAAGAATAGCTTATCTCATCCGTACAGAAGACCCATAAAGTCCTTAAATGTGCTTTATATTGGTGCTTCTCAAAGGAAGGGTTGATTGCCTTGGTCTTAAATACCCAAACTGCCATCCCCGTGTGCCTGAACACGTGTACACAAGAGCTCTGTGAAGAGCAGAGAGGCTGCTTAGGGACACTCTCCTTAGCAGGTTCTGGAGAATAACACAGCAGGTTGCACTGAAATGCTGTTGTCATTTGTGCTGTCAAAATGCACGTGCAGTCCTGGGTTGGAGGAAAGGACAGCAATTAGTCAGTCCTGTTAATAAGGAGCATGTTGCTGGGAAGGGGAGAAGGATGGTAGAATGAGTCATTTCTTCTTTAACAATAAAAGGAAGATAAATGGAATTTGGTCAGTTCCATGTGGGCACTTCAGGGGTTTTTCAAGTCTATTTACCAGTTTTGGGACTAATCCGATATGGAGGAGGGGCAGGTTTCCTGCAGAATTTGCAACCGGTTTGTGCTTTGGGAGATGCCATGAAGTCGTCCTCTGCCAGGGCTCAGGAAAGCCCTGTGTGAAGGCGATGTCCTTCTCCAGCGCAGGCACTGGTGGGACTCTAGGAACCCCTGTGCCAGCCGAGGAGGAGTTTTTCCATCCACGTTGGCTCCCTCCAGCTTCCCCATTTCTCTGTTGAGCATGGATGGCCCCATGAGCATGCAGGGAGCAGCACGGCTGGAGGAGCAGGACCAGTCTGCAAAGGGCTGTTCTGCAAGCAGCTGAGCAGGGACCTGGCGCTGGGTGTCCAGGGATGAACTGGACATCATGAGCTGAGCTGTGGGATGGTGCTTTCCTTCCGTGGCAGAGGCCAGTAATGTGGGTCGGGACCCCCAAACCTGAGCATCTCGCAACGGCTGTTGCTACGCGGACACCACCCTCACCTGCAGGTCTCCTACACGATTGCAAATGGGGGTGAAAGCCCCCACGCAGAATAGGTGTCCAGGAAAGGGGGGAGGACCTCTCCTAAGTGATTAATTTGTATTTGGGACCCTCAGGATGTCATTTAAGGATTTAAGACCAGGAAAGAAGGCACATCACGCGCTCTCTGCTGTTGCTATCCCTGGCTTGGCTGAGGCTCGTGCCGGGTGGCTCGTGGGTGGCTCTAACTCTGCCTTTGTTACGGGGAAGCTCCAAAGGTCTCCGTTTGCCGTCCGATGTGTAGTGGAGACCGCTCACCTTCCCAACGAGCCAGGGAAAATAAAGCAGCAAGGAAAACTCAGACTTGCAGGGGAGGGTGTGGAGAACGTATTTTGGGTAGACTGTCAGTCAGCTTGACACTAATTGGTTGCAGTAAGTAATCGTTCTCCATGTAAATTAGACTCCAATTTCCTCTGTAGTCTGTCTGTTTGCTGTGTGGGCTACAGTCTCTAATTAGGCTCTCACGTGGCAAACCTGGTTTATAAGCTGCTTTTGTTCCCAGAGAGCCAGGCTCAGCCCTCCCTGAGGCTGCCCGGGCTCTTCCAGCCCCGCTCCCGAGCGGGATGGTTCTTGGATCAACACTGCCAAGTTCAAAAAAAATTCTTCTTTTCATGTATGTTTTGATTAGTTCTATATTTAAAGCTTGCAAAGGGGCAGAGGTTACAATGTAACGGGACTTACTAGACTTACAATGGGAATACCCCTCGGAAACGTTTCCTCTGCTTTCCTGGAAGCCCTGCTCGCTCCTCCATGAATAGACCCCATTGAATCACTAGTCTCTGCGAAGGCCGGAGCAGCTTGCCCGCATCTGGATCCTGCCGCCCATCCGCCGGGACACCTGGAGCACATACCGCTCGCTCCAGCCCCCCTCCTTGCGCGGAGGTAGCTGTGTACGAGCATTCAGAGCTCGCCCCGCCGCCGGCCCATGTGCTGGAGCTGCTCCAGGGTTGCACATCTGTAATGGAGCGCAGAAATGTGCAGTTGCAGGAGAGGCTTTTATCCCTGGCCATCCATTGTTTGCCGATGAAGGCAGGGTTTCGAGGTCGCTGCCTGCAGTCGGAAGCTGCCCGCGGTGTAGCTCGGTGGGTTCCCAGCTCCTGCCAAGAGCCCCCACCGTCACCCGAGTGTCAGTAGCCAACGCCGTGGTCACAGGTCTAGATCCGCGTGCGGCGAAGGGAGCCATGTCTCTCCGGCTGATGTCTGCGCCAGGCTGCCGGGGAAGGGAGACCATGTGTGTCAGCCAGCCCGGCCGTTTGCCAGCAGGGTTTTGTGGTTCAGTTGTTACCTTTGTGAAAGTCAGTATAACTTCAGGAACCATGTGCTATAAACCTCCTCCTTGTGTGATACAGTCCTGACCCAGATGTGTCAGCAGTACCGTCAGGCATTCCGATAAATACTGGGTTTACTGGCACCCTGATGTTTACCCGATGGACTCTTGATACCGTGGGACTCAAGGAGAGTTGCTGGCTTTCTTCAGTGCACTTGCAAGGCTGTGGTCCCCTCGGAGCAGGGAGATAAGAAACCCTTTTGGGAGAAGTGAAGCAAACTGAGCATGTGTTTTGGGGTTTTTTATTGCGTCTCTGTACGTGATTTATATATTGGCAAGGTAGCTTTGCTTTCGTACCGCTAGTCAAAACTGGAAGGGATGTTGGCTCCGTGGAGAGCTAAATTTGGGTAAAGGGACAGGATTGGATTAGGGTTTACGATTTTCACCAATAAGCTAAAACTGCGGTGGGCGTCACTCCGACAGCTGGGAAGCAGCCGGGGAGCCTTCCCTCCCAAATGACCACGGATTTAGCTTCCCTCCCAGGCACCGCTGTCGCCGGAGGATGCTCCACGATCCCCGGCACCGACGGCGCCCGCCTTGCCGCTGCTTTCCTTCCCACTGCCCATCCTTCCCTCTGCCTGCACCCATTCCATGGGGGTTTTCCGGCATGTGAAGTGAATGCCTGTCTAGCCTGGGTAAGTAATCACACCCAATTTATCGCCTATGGAAGTATAAGCCGCTTGAACGCTGTACAAATGTTTGCATTGGGAAATGGTTCTCCTTTTCAGCTCTAATTCCTGCCTGCCTTGGCGAGCGCCGCTTCCCGCTGCGGGCAGAGCCCGAGGGCTGCTGGGGGGCCCGGCACGGCTCTGCTGTATCCCCCAGGATCTGACCCAGTGGACACAGTAAAAGTTTCCCTCAATGCAAACGTGACTTTTCTCACCAGCCCCTGAGCGCTCCTGGTTTTTTATTCTGTTAAAAAAAAACCCCAAAGAGTAAAACCCTGCGGGAGGCTGGAGCTTATTTTAGCTCTGGGTTTCCAAACGTGCTGTGTGTCTTCTCAGCTGTTGTAAGGATTTGTGTGGAATGACAAAATGGGAATTTTGAACCTTGGGCAGCTGTGTTTAATAGGGGATAAAGGGTTATTTTTAACTTTGGGATGTTGGATATTTTTTTTTTTTGTCTTTGTTCACATGAATTGGGGAGAAAACGTCCAATTTTCTTCGAGGCAAAACAGAGGCTCCTTTTAAGTGAAACAAAGACTTGTAAGTACTTAATCAAACTTGCTGAGTTCAATTGCTTTCGGATACTTTAGGAATTAAGCAGATAGGAGGCTGTGTCAGTGACAAGCAATAGGTTTGGTTGGGAAATGGTTGCTGGAGAAGGCAGAGGAGTGCGCAGCCCAGAGGTCCTGGGGCTGTTTGCTGGGCAGGGGTTTAACAGCATCCTCTGTTTGGCTTTGTTTAGGCAGCGCAAATTACTTGTGTGCTTTAGGATTCCTTCTCTCTTCCAGCAGATGCTTTATCTGTGCAACTGGTGGAGTAATTAGAGAGAAGAGACGTGGTGCTGGTTTGCAAACACCCCTTTGAGGGGGGTCGGGAAATCTCAGTCCATCCTGGGAGCAGCCGGCTGAGGAGCACAAGTTGCCAAAACCAAAATACACATGGCCCAATGTATTTGTCTTCACTTTTGTGGAGGGGTTGTTCCCACCCCGCCGAGAACAAGCTGGGGCTGCATCCCGAGGCAGAACCGTGCTGCTTCTTACGGCAAAGTTCTCTCCATGTGCAAAGCATTCGCTCGGGATTTTTTTTGCTGAGGCGGCTGGGGGATGATTCAGTGTTTTGGCTGCGGGAAATTACCAGGAGATTTGAGTGTTTTCCTCAGTGGTTTTGGGCACCAGCAATGGGGTGACATGGGATGCTCCCCGCACATAGGTCAGGCTGCCTGGAGGGTTTGAGGGCTCCAGTCGCACAGGCGTGTTTTTGCTCCGCTACCATTTAAATAATGACAGCAACATGCTGATTCCTCTAATGATCTTGATTAAGTTATCGGTTATTTCCTTAATTAGCTACTTCATCTACTTACACTTTGAATGTGTCTGTCTGTTCACCCAGAGGAGGGAAAAAAAAGCTCCTTGGTTTTTCCTTTTTTCCCTTTTTTCCCCTTTGAAAACGTTTTTTCCCTTTTTTTCCCCTTTGAAAACGTTTTTTCCCCTCTGTCATCCTAGGTCAATAAGGGAGCACTGATGAGCTGGTTTCCCTGGTGCTGCTGCACTGGGAATCTGTGGGGTGGCCATAGTGTTAGTGTGGTGATGAGGGGACCATGCCAGCAGCGCTGGAGCATCCCCGAGCATCCTGCCTGCCCTGCCAGGTCCTTCCCCAGCAGAGATGCCCCATGGGGCTGGAAGCAGCCTGCTTCCAGAGGCTGAGCAAAATGGCACTGTCACTCTACTCGTGCTGCTGGTGACCTATAAATCCAACCAGCCGTTTCAGGCTGGCTGTGGAAGTAGTGCCAGTGTTTGTGGATGTGCAAGATGGGCATTGGTGCTTCCCAGGGGCTGGCTGTCCTGGCAGCAGCAGGATTTTAATGTGACAGTACGTATGTGTGTTTGTTCCCAGCATCAGTGTTATGCAGACAGTCAAAACGTCAAAGTGGTCTTCTGGATGCTGTGTTTGTGTGTATGAACTGGGATGGGGATGGGGTGGTGTCTCAGGGCCAGTTCTGGAGGAGAAAATGCGTGTCGTAATCTCCAGTGGCCTTTGTGTTTCCCATGCATTAGTGCAAGCTGCATTGACCCCCCAGTGTCTCTGCACAGCACTGCAAAACCAGCCTCACCAGTTGGCACCAGTTCTTCACCAGCATTGCCCGTGCACCGCCATTTGTTGCCCTCTCCCATATCTCAGGGTAGAGAGACCCGGGTTTTTCACTCTGGAGACTCCTTGGGATACATGTAACAGCAGCCTGTGCTTCAGACCAGCCTATTTGTTCATGCTTTGTACCATTTATTACTCTTAATGATATTCCCCTCGTTAGCCTTAGCTTCACAGCCTCCCTGGTGCAGAACTCGCTGAAACACGTATTGCGTAATGAGCCTGCTTCCATATATAAATTGGAGAGACATAAGTTGGGACTCTCCCAGCTAAAACAGAACAAAATGCTTGCCCTCCAGTTACATTTTAGCATCTGTGCCAAAACATTATGTATTTTGGAGGAATTACCCAAAGTTCTGACATACGCAAGCTTCATTCCTTTGGGTCTTTTATATTTTTAGCAGTTTGGTGTGAATTTGGGCTGTACAAATTTCATCCCTCGGAAGAAACCGTTCCTATGGCCCATGTGAAAGCCGGAGCATCACCCCAGGAGTGGCACGAACGTGTCTCCATTGCTGGGATGTGCTTGGATGGCAACACCTGGAATCCCACATGCCGTGTTTGGCTGACCCTGTGCTGCCAGCCCTGCTGCCTGCGTGGGCCACCTCTGGGCACTCAGCGTTAGGGGCGTGGTGTCGGGTGATCCCAGGAGAATGGCAGCTTTCAATTCGGTTTGCAAAACAGAAGGTTGGTGGGAAGGACTCAAATCGATCAATTCTAATAACCCAGAAAACAATATCCTAGTATTTTTGTATCACGATTCCTAAATGGTTGTCATGACGTTGCAAATGCAAGTGTGGTGGATCTTGTGGTCAGCCGTCCTTTGGACACCACGGATGAGCGTCACAGATGTTGCAATGCCAGAGCAGCGTGCTCCGTGTTTCCGTCCACGTCTGCCCTGGTCGCTTGTGTAACCTCAGACAAATCATGGACACCTTCCAAGTTTCAGATGGGGCGAGAGCAGCACGGCTGCTGTCGTAGCTGATCAGGGTTTGGTGTCGGAGCAGCGCCAGCGCCGGAGTGGTACCCAGGGATTCCCGTATCCGAATGCATTGGAAAAAAGACAATAAACCCAAACAAATAGTGGTACTCAAAAAGAAACTATACTGCTGGCTTGTTTCCTCTGCTTTCCTTTCCCTGGAAACCCTGGGAGGAGGTAGCAGAGATGAAATATTTGCTCTGGAATCGTTTCTCTTTAAGTTCCCTGGAAGTTTGTGTTTGGATTTTGTCCTGTTGGTGTTGGTTTACGCAGTTATGTTTCCAGCAGCTCGACCGCATGGGTATAGCTCCGACTCTTGGTCTTTTGTGCAGAGGTAAAAATGAAAGAAAGATGGGCCTTGGTAATGAGGTGGCTATTGAATCACAGCGGGGCTCGCAGGAAAATGCGCATTTAATATTTATGGGACGGTATTCATTAACATTTTCACTGTGTTGGCATTGGGCAGTGCAGGAAAGCTGTCGAGAGAACTGGGAGTCTGTGTTATGCAGCCATAGACCTGGAAAGAGCAGCAGAGGGAAGGCATGAACGCTTGCTTTGTTATCCCAATGTATTCCTCGTAGCTAGCATTGCATTTGGAGTTGCAGCAGTAAGCAGGATTTCAATAGTTTCACTTACAGTTCTGAAAATGCTCATGGTCAATATTTAAGGTCTGATTTTTTCCGACTGCCGTGTCTTCTGTGAGTGCAAGTGGCTGATACCGAACCCCTGATTCGCGGGCAGGCAATTAGAGAGATAAGCCTAAGTGACTTCATGTGTCTCCTTTTTAGATTGCTCAAGTCTGAGGTGCTTTAAAGGGCTGGGATTAGCAGAGATTGAGTCCTCGGGGCGCTGGAAATCGGCTGTGGCTGGGGGCCTTGTCCAACCTGCGCTGTAGGGACCAAGCGAGGGATTGAGTTATCTGTGGGCATGAGATGATACCAGGAAGATTAGAGCTGATGATAAAATGGTATTAATGCGCGTTTCGTTAACAGTGTGGAAGGTATCAAATTACTCTGGTGCTATAAATCTAACACATTTCCTACACCTGGTAAGGGAAGCTACTTAAACAGTTGAAATATGTTTATTTGCTGGCTGTTTCATCCTCAAATACAGGATCCCAGCAAAGGGCTTCCCGTAGCAGTAAGAGGAATGTCTGAAGCTTCTGCAGACTGATGGGTTAAATATTCCTTTGAGACGAGACAGGGTCTGGTGTCAGATTTTAGAATACCTTGTTCTAGATCTTGAGCCTGAGACTGGCCTCAGACTCGTGCCGAAGGCTGCACTGGTTGCACAGGTCTGCCAGATTTGGGCTCTGGGGCTAAATGTCCGTGATGCTCACCCCGTCCCATGGCATCAGCCAGGGCAAGCAACGTGCCCGGTTCAGCCTGCACCCGTGGACATCTCCGTGGGGGAGAGAAAGTTTGTCTTGGTGTTACTGTTGCTGGGAGAGAGCTTTGTCCTTCTTCTTAACAAGAGTAACAGGGACTTACACAGCTATAAGCGAACCACTTCCTTTACCCAAATACCTGCTGGATAACATAAATGCTAATCTTGACTAATTAACTAATAGTCTCACTGTGGATGTCTCTGCAATCCATTTGTGTACTTGAAAGCCCCATTAATTTCCAATGGCACCTTAGAGCAGGGCAGTAAGTGAAAGGCTCAACCATACCCTGCTCTTGGCTTTCTGATACCTCTTCCCACCCGTGGGTGAGCCAGGAGCCCAGATGCTCTCCATGGCAGTCATGCAAGTGGCCAGAGCCATCCCAGTTCACAGTGTGGAGCTGGTCCTGGTGAGCAGGAGGGGATGAGAGTCACAGCAAACGGCTCTTGCTCCTCTTGTTTTGATGTGCTGCTTGTCAGGGAGGACTCAATGTGGGGTTTTGCACTGGGAAATTAAAGGATTCTTTGTTCTGGTGTCATGCAGCATGTGTTTTAACCCTTTGGGATAGTGTTTGTTGACATCTTGTTTGTTGACATCTTGTTCTAGCTTGTTTGCAGTTATTCCTGAGCTCTCCTGCTCAGCCTGGGCTCCTTTCCCCAAGGGGTTACATTTCCTCAGTGTAAACATTTCCTGCTCTCCAAGCTTCTCCTCATTTGTCCCCATGCTCTCATTTTCTTAAGCACTGTAGGAAACTGTCCCTTACATGAGGAGCTTAGAGTTCACACCTCCAAGCATCTTCACATTAGACACTTTCTTAGCATCTCACACCCACTAAAAATCAGTGGGAGTTGAATCCCTAACTGCTGCCAAAATACCCGTTGGGGCCCGAGCGTCTGGCTGCTTCCCTTGACCAACTCCGTAGACCAAGGGGTGGCAGAAGGGAAGCGAGAAAAGCAATCCCTCCTGGAGCATGAGCAGCTGGTTAGGGGTGAGGGTGTTGGAGCAACACAGGTAAAGCAGGTCACTCTTTTCCCTTGCAGTGGGCTGCCCAAAAGGAGAAAAGCAGCAGCAAGTGGTTGTTTGAGGTACCAGAGGGTGTTTTGGAGACCTTAGTCTTCAGCTCCCCAAAACTTAGAGAAGGCTTGCGTGGATTTTGTAGCACATGGCACACACCTGAAGCGTGTCTGACCTTGGCTTTTCTGGGCTGGGGCCACAACCAGGAGCAGCACGGGGTGTGAGCACTGTGGCACAGTGAGGTGCCTGGTGGCTCCCATTTTACAAACCAATTAACCGTTGGTACAAAAAAAAAAAATCATTGCACTCCAGTTACAAATATTCTGCTATCGAGAAGTCTCCTCATGTTAAACCAGGGCTGATTTGGTTTTTGGTGAGCTGCAGGGCAATTTTTCTGTGCATATGCTGAATGCCAACTTTCTGCATACCTTGGCGTGGATGGGACAAGTGTGTTTCAAAGGAATGTATCTTAGAGATGCTTCAGAGAAGGATGTTGGACACGTGCCTGTCAGAGGAGGATGGAGATATATATATATGCCCACCATAAATGATTTTGTCATGCTTTGCCATTTTCTGTAGGACGGGTTATCTCTGAGGCTCCCGGGACTTCAGAAAGTTGAGGATAGCAGGATTGCCTCAACGTAGAGGTGATGAGGTTTTGTTCAAAGCCGCATGCAAAATCGTAGTTGACATCTAACTAAAACCATTTTCATGTCCCTTCTGTAAGCACAGCATGCTGCTTGCTCAGGTGAGGATGGAGAGGCTGGGAAAGCAGAAAGGTGCTCTCCTCTGTGTCTTACATGGCATGAAAACTTTACCAAAGTCAAAACTTTTTCAAAGCAGAGTTGCTGAGAGTACAGCAAGTGTCAAAATCCTTCTTGGCCACGGGCTCGTGCTGGTGCGTGTAGCAGACGCGCAGGGAGGGGAAGTCAGCTGTTGAGCTGTGATTGCTGCTTATTACACTAATTATAATAGTCTCGCCGGTATCATGAGCTTACCTTCTCCTTCCCCCATCTGTCTGTTCGGCCATCCACAGTTGCTCATCTTTTTGAGATGCGTGTTTGAACTGCTTAGTACCGCAGGGAGCCCAACTGCGCTCCCCTCCGCTTCACCGCGCTGATACCAGGGAACGATCTCAGTTTGCACAGGGAAGGAATTTTGGAGATTGAGTGGTTTACCCTGAAATAAGACCGTGGAATAGTGAGACATTGCCAGTACTCTGCAGCTCCTTGTTTCCAAGGATTTCAGCCAGATGAGCCATCCTGGAGATCCCAACCTGTTTGGGATGGAGGGAAGAGGGTGATGTCCAGCACTTGCTTCATTGCCTTTGTTCCTTCGTATTTTGGTTTTTGCCCCGTACCAGTGCAACCAGCCTAAATACTGGTCAGAGAAATCCTCTCCGGTCTGGGCATGCCACAGGAAGGTTCCCAGCTCTAGCCCAAAGAACATCCACTGTTTTCCAGTAGTGTCCTCACCCTCCTGCCGTGGGAGCCTGGCCGACCCTGTCGTTGGTACTACCCGCAGGCAGCAGCTGAGCCAACCTCCAAATTGCTGTTCTTTCGTTGCAAAGAGACACTGTAAGTGAAATGCTCAGCAAAAAGAAAGCACTGCTCCTTTGGATGCCCACCTTGTTTTTATTTCACTGGGGAGGGGTTCCTTGTTCTCACAGGGCAGTCGCTTTGAAGAACAGCCTGCTCTGAAACAGCCAGCAAAATGCTTTCTGACCCACGAAACGACGAGGCTCACAAAATCCTTAGCAGCAATAATTGCTTCTAAAAGGCTGATGTTAGTTAGCCTGCTCATGTTTAGCAAACATGTTTGCTTCGTCCTTTGAAGATAATGCTGCGTGCAGCACAGCATGGTAGGGAAAAAAGGAGGAAGAAATGGCCTGTGGTTTTCAGCGTGTTGACGGCAGCAACCGCGTTTGATAACGCCAGTGCCCCCCGTTACCTGCGAGAGGTTGGGTCTCTCTGCCCCTCCTGGTGCTCGAGCTGCGGGCAGGAGACCCTTGTGGGCTCCAACAAGCTGGGAGCACCACGGTGATGCTGGTGTCTCAGAGTGCGGGGCACCCCCAGGTCCCCTGTCTGGGGACGTCGGCAAGCCATGTGGCTACGACGGCACCGACCATTGCAGAGTGGCTTTGACCCTTGGCGAGACTGTGGCCAGGGCTCGTGCGGTGAGAAGGGATGCTCCAGGGACACTGCCTGCGTGGGACCAGCCGGCAGAGTGGGGACAGGCTGGGACCCCGCGGCGGAGGGAGCCAGCGCTGGGCTCCGGGGCCACACTTCTGCCCGACCCTCTCCTGATATGGTCTTAATCCCTCCCAGCGGGTCCTGACCCCCCTGTTCGTGCGACCGGCGGTTTGGTTGCCTTTCCCTGTAGATTGCGATAAGATAAAAGCGTGGCCATGCTTCACAATAGAGGAAGCGGGTTCGGAAGATGACAGGTTATCCGAGGAAGGGATGCAGGTTTCCAGCGGCGCGCGCTCGCCGCCGCAGCCGCCTTTGATGGGGGCTGTGATTGATGCCGCGTTCGGAGTCGGCAACGCGCTGACCTTTCCCTGACGGGCTGAGCAGCTCTAATGATCTTGATGGAGCTGGCGATTTGTATATTGGGCTTGATGTACGAGGCTTGACACGGCGTGGAGAAATGGGACTGGAGTATGACTGACAGCCCTTTCCCATTAAGGATGAGGAGGCACAGGCTGTTTTCCAGCGATTTCTTTCAGTGGGAACATTTTGCTGAATTATACTGTAGCAGAGAAGTTTTACTGTTACATGGCCTCCTTTATATAGCTTTCAAGCAGTTAAAAAAAGATGTGAAGGAAGTAACTTGCAGGCCAGAGGGCTTATCACTAAAAAGGCTGTTCTAAATTATACACTTAATTAATATTTAGTGAATTATTTTTATCCTGACTGTAATGTTCAGGCTCCTTAGGCAGATAAAACAATGCAGTAGCTTGCGTCCGGGATAGTGGGATTTTTTTTTTTTTTGGTAATTCAGCTGTATAAAATTTCAAATCCTTGACTTCTTGCAGGCAACATTAAAACCTTTTAATTTCCATGAGTCGAGCTGTGTATAAATCACACCCTGGTTGGCACATCCCATGGGTGCTTGTGGCAAGAGTAATGAATTTCATGGTTTGTTATGAGCTACTAAAACCAACACAAACACAGAAAGCCCGTTGTAATCTCAGCATATCATTCGAGGAAGCAATTTATTCCTAAGTATGAACAAATGTCAAGCCACGATAACAAATTGTTATTACTAATTAAAACAAAGGGAAGAATAGCAAACATCTCATGTCATTTGTGCACAGTGCCGGGCTGTCTCGGGGACGCTGGAGCTCCATCCAGCTTCAGCCAGTGGGACAGCCTCCCTGTAGCCTGGGACACATTGACCCGCGCTGGGCACTCCAGGCAGGGCACAGAGCCGTAGTTCTGAGAGGGCTGGGGCCAGGAAAACACTCAGGCTAAAATAGAGATGCTATTTCTCATAATTTTATTTTGGGGTTTTAGGGTTTTTTGGGGGGATTTTTTTTGGTTTTTTGTTGTTGTTGGGTTTTTTTAAATTTCAAATCAAGGTTAGCTGGCTCATACAAGTCTTGTAATGGGTGGAGTTTGGGGTCAACCAAAACAACACGTGCCAGTCCATCTGCTCGCGCTGGCTGGTTTCATATCATCCAGGTCTACTTTGTGCTCTCAGGTATGAAATAACGACCTATTTGGGCATCTTTCTTCCCACTTAGCAGTTAGGAGGGGGGGAGCCAGGGGCGTTCCTGACCACGGCTGATCTCCCTGCGTGTGCCAATACTCCGGGACGTTTAAGACTCGAAGGCATCGTGAAAGCGCATTTCTGTTCATGACCCGACGTGTGGGATTTCCTCCCAGATGTGTTATCGGGTGGACCCAAAATTGGGCTGGATTTACCACCACCCAGTGCATTTAACACAGTTTGGGAGCGAGCAGCAAGGAGGTCTTTACTCTTGGTTGGCGAAGAGCAAGCAGCAGTGTCTGACTTGAGTGAGGAGCAGAAACGTGGCCGTCAGATCATCAGGTGTTTGTGAGGAGTTTGGACAGAGGTTTGGGCTGTCCCGGGACCTGCTTGGAGCAGGGGCTCGCGTGGTGCTCAGACAGGGTGAGAAAAACACCGAAATCCTGCTGGCAGGCGGAGAAGATGTGCACGGTTTGGTTTAGGGAGGTAAAAACCAGATTGTGTCGCTTGGCTGGGGCTCTGGGCTGGCTCATGAGAACTCTGAACACGGAGATGGTCAGACACCATGCCCCGCTCCTGGGGGATGCACAGCTTTTGGGGAAAGGGAGCGGGTGGTGAATGGCTGGTGCACAGGGGAGCTCGGTGAGCAAAGGCAAGAAATCCTCAGGCCATAATCACTGACCCGAAACACTCTAGTAGACAGGTTTGAAGCCAAAAACTAAAATAAAAATCATCTAACATGACAGCCACCCTGACAGCGTCAGGCAGCGAGGGAGTCCTGAGCTGCTGCCAAGGCACATGTTGATGCAGGCTTGCAGGGTGAGTTGGTTATCCTGAAAATACATCTTCTATTTTGTGTAAATGGAAAATTAATTTGTTGCCGATCAACGGTTTAGATCTTTGGAAAACATACCACCAGATAAGCTGAAGATTTATGCGTTTCCTTCGTAATGTATTTTCAGTGAACGCTTTATTGTTCGTGGAAAGGCCCCAAGAAAAATATGTCATTAAAAAAAACCCAACTGCTTTGAGTTTATTTAGCTTAAATTGCAATACAGCACTTTAATGAGGCTTTTGTAGACATTATTAAGGGACACTATTAAAAAGTCTTCAGATGAGAATGCTATCAGGCTAGTAAAGGGGAAAAACCACGTGAGCATCCAGATTGTTGTTCACATTTCGGTTACAAATCTGATTTCAACATACGAAAGTAAAAAAACATAGTAGTGCTGAGTTAAAGCCAGAGGCTATGAGAAGCCTTATTGTTGTTAAGCTCTCTAAAGCTTCTTGCATTAAGGTGATTAAAAAAAAAAAGAGAGAAAGGAGATACAAGGGTTGATTGAAACGCGGTGTGCTTCGCCTGTCGCGCCCGAGCGCGTGGTGCTGGTCTGCGAGCTGGGGGTGCATGGTGGGTGAGGGTCTTTTTGGGATGCCTTGCCATGGGGTGCCCTAGGGAAAAGCAGAGGAGGCCAAGTTTTTGGGATTAATGATCCGCATCTGATGCTGGTGTCTCTGCCCCTCCCTCCCTCCATCCCATTTTGCTTTGAGGTGAGACATCCCTGTTTCTGGCGTTGAGTATGAGGAGGGTCTGCTGCCTTGCTTAAAAAGAAAAACAGAAGAAAAAAGGGAGCTCAACCTCATTTGAAGTCCTGACCTGTATTTTGTGACCGTGGTTCTCCCAGGAGCTTTCCTTGTGCACATCACCATCCATCTCCTGAAGAGCCAAGCGCTTGGACAGGAGGAGTGGGTCTGGACCCTTCCCCACTCACTGCTAACAGTATTTTGCAATCATCTTCCCTTCCCCCTTGGCGTTTGCAAAGCCATGCCCTCTCCAGCTTCTCTGCTGCTTATTGCTGCCCCATGGCTGTGGGAGCGCAGCTCTGGCTGTCCCCCACCCCAGGGACCACACTGGGCACGGCACTGGGAGCACTGGCTCGGTGCAGAGAGATTTCCCTGCAAATTACAGGGGCGAGCGTGGGAATGGAGGGGAAAAAAACCACTGTGAGTATCCAATTCTCCATTTCTGTGGGTAGAAAGAGCGATGGGAAAGTAATCTGTTACTGTGCCTGTCGCTGTGAGCCAGGACGGGCTCGGTGATGGCGGGGGGGACCTGCGGTCACACCGATCCCAGACAGGCTCGTGGTGTGCACAGCGGGGTCAGTCTTTGTTCCCGTGGTTAGGATTTCGGGGCAGAGGAGGCTGGAGCATCTGTGCCATCCCAGAGTAGCAGTGCTACTCGCTGCCCTGGCAAGCTGCAGCAGAGGATGCTCACTAAATAATTCAGACAGGCAACTTGACCTGACATTCATCGGGTTTGTAGCCCGGTGACCTTGAGGACACCGGTCTGCTGTCGCTGCGTGTGGCTCATTGTGAACGGGAGAGTCCTACTGATTGGTGGCCAATCGATACACCAAGGTGATCAAATACAGCATTTATGAAACGTGGGCTTTTACAATGACTTGTTAAATTAGCTGTAGGGATTTTTGTGCGAATAGCAGAAAATTTAAAGGTGACGGGGTTTGGGTCTTTGTCTTTAAAACTAGCAGCAAAGGGCAGAAAGATGTGGCTACGTTTACAAGCAGAGTTGTCCATCTAACACCTCTGCCCCTAAGGAGGGGCTTCCTGCTCTTGATCTTTCTTTATTTCAGTAGCTAAGGTTTTACTTCTGGTCGTTTGCTTCATTGCTGGCAGTTGTCAGCATCCATCCTTGTAATAGTGCAAGTCCTTCACGTGACCTTTGATAATGTGCTCCACCGGCCCGGTATCCTCCTTACTGCTTAATGAAACCCCCATTTCACCTGTGTAATGGGCAGAATCCGTCAAGAAATCTTGTGTGCCTTCTGGAGTTATTCCAACACATGACCTTTTCACAAGCCTTGCAGTAGGTAACAGTAATATGGAGCAATTGCCAACGAACTGGCAGCTTTCAAAGCAGAAAGGCTCATTTCCACTTTCCTAAGACAGCTGTGTGTCCAAATGCAGCAGCTTCTAATCTTTCTTGTCTCAGAAGAGCCTGTTCATTGGATTTTGTGGGTATTTAGGTTTGCAAGTATTGGAACAAGAAGGCTGCCAGGAGCGATGACGTTTATACATGCTGTTTGGAGACACAAAAGCATTGGTCTTACTGATCTTTTACATCAGCTCATGATTCTCCCTCATTTTATCTTTGTGGATCACCTTATACTTAAAAGCTTGCATTTTCTGGTGTGATCCCTGGGGCCAAGAGAGCCAAGGAGAATGGGCTGCAGGACTCACCTTGCTGTAAGATGCCCAGTTGCATTGGGGTAGCACTGCTATCCACCCTGCATTGGGATCGTGCCGGGTTGGTCCTGGGGAATCAAAGCTGCTGTGGACGGAGATGGGCAGAGCACGTCGTGCAAGAAGTGGGGTTGGACACTCAGGATCGTGCCCTGCCAACCTTTCCCTTGAGCACGGGGCCAGCTGGCAGTCCTGCTGGCGTGGCAATTGGAGCACTAATAGACACTTTGCTCCCGAGTGCGTATAGCTAAAGGGCCTGTGCTCCTTGAAAGTTAATGCAGGTGAAGTCAGGCATTTTACTCAATGTTTGGTGAAAATTAGCACCTACAGGACCTGACACATGGAGCGGTACATATTCTTCATGCTGGTTGTAGCCCCTAGTCACTGCTGTGTGCTTTCAGCAATGCGTTTCCAGGAAAGACTAACAGTAAACATGGGTAATTTCTGCTCTACAGCATTTCTGCTCAACATTATCATTTTATAAGCAGGCTTCTTTATTTGCTTTTGCCAAACTCAGCTTTGTCTCTTTTCCTTTGTATTGTAATTAACACGTTCTGAATTTAAGAGGAACAGTACATCATCTCGGGGCTGTGGCACAGAGAGGCGAGCTGACAGCCTGCCCGCAGTGCTGACCCAAGCTGGAAGGGGCAGAACGTGCCACCTGGGGAAGCTTGAAGGGTCAGGGGAGTTTTTTCCTACAAGTTTTGTTGCTCTGTGGAGTTGGAGGGGACCCTTCTTGGCACCAGGGCCATACCCAAAAGTGGTGGTGACACTGCTCCTTCCTCCATGAAGGGCAGGTCCAACCCGGCTGGATGCATTAACAGGGTCAGTGCTCAATCTTGAACTTGCAGCTGCTGATCTAAACAAAAAAAGGAACTGTAAATGCTCAAAGATTTCATCAATGGCCCTGAATATTTTCTTTTGTCTGAAGTTGCCTGAGCCAGATGAGGTCTCTGCACATTTTCGGTCTGTCCTGCTTGGCCGGGGTAAGTTTGTCCCAGCTGAAGATCTCGCCCTTGAGATGGGGAGTGTAATTCCATATAATGAAACCTAATTTATGAGCCTTAATAATAATAATTTAAGGCATTTGAGACTGTGGAAAGACTCGCAGCTGTAGTTTCTGCATCCTTCTGCGTTCTGTAAACAACTAATATTGCCAAAATCAAGGGCTCTGAAATCTGGAGTCAGGCCCCAGAAGTCATGAGCGCGGTACAAAAGCACTGGATGTTGAGCAAGTTTTATTTGCTTTCTGGATTCTTCTGAGCCCACAGACACTAGGTTTTTGAATTTCTCTCACTTTTGGCAAATGCCACACGCTCTTCTCCGGTTGGCTTGAAGCAGAGATTCATTTGTGAGCACCTAATTCCCAAGCAACGGGCTTTAAGAGCAGCAGAAGAGATTTGGCAGCGTAGCTCCCTCTCTGTGCTTTCTTGTCCGAGGGGAGGGAAGCACAGGGGAAGGAGGCTTCGGCACCCCCGTTGGGGTGGCATATTCCTAGTGCTCAGGGTACTCACCTGAGACACACATGAAAGGTGCAAATCGTGCATCTCTCGGGGCCGTATGAAAGAAAATGTATTAAAATATGCGGTAACCAAAATACCATGCTAATAACTTGTATTTCCCAGAATATTTTCCCCTGCTGGTGCACAAACATGCTGCGTCTAAAAACCAGTGGGGAATCGTAGCAAATGACTGGAGAAAATAATTAAGAGGGCATTGAAAGCCAGGAGAAAAACGATCCGTTGCTCAGAGCCAGCAGATCGGGGCTTTAATAGCCCGCGTACCTAAGAAGCCGTGCCGTAAGTTTGACAGCAAGTTGAGATTCGGTCAGCATCAAATAAGATGATGGTTGGGGAGGGATAATTAGTGTCTTCACACCATTCAATTTGGGCTGCTGGTGCCGAGCCAACTCTTTGAAAGGCGCACAAGCGAGCCAGCGAGAAGGATTTTTTCCCGCCCCCCCCTCTCTCCCTTTCCCTAAGCAGCCTACGGGATTTATTGATTTCGAGGAGCGGGCTGATTTCCATGTAAACAAACGGGAGGGTGGCCTGGCCGTGGCGCGCGGTCCGGATGCGGTGACTTTGGCTTGCTGACATCATTGCTCATTAGCATGCAGGAGAGGAGAGCAATGCAACAGCAGAACCCCGCGCTGCTCCCGCGCCGGCAATTATTCTCCACGGGCTGCATCTCTCCTCGTTAATGCCTTGCGCTCGGAGAGCAAATTGGACATCCTCTTTGCCACCTCGAAGGGTCATTTAGCGAAAGGCAGGTTGAGGGGGGAGCTGCTGGATTCATTTGGATTGGGAGCAGAGAAGGGGGCACCCTCCGGAGCTGGATTTCAGAGCGAGGCTATTTAAGCCAACGCTTAAGACACGAGGCAGGAATGGCACGTTTTTCCATGGCAGGTTTCCTCCGGAGACGCGCCGCGGTCGGTGCGTGCCTTCTCTGAAAGGCTCCGACAAAAGCCCGTCTGGCGGCAGCCCCCGGCTGCGTGCGTCGGGGCGGTGGGCTGCGCCGGGAGAGCACGGGATGCGTTATGGCACTGCGGTGCTGGGTCCGGGGAGCAGCCCAGCACCCCAGAGCCAACGGACACAACTAGGACGGCTGAGCGACCCGCTGGATTTTTCCCTCCTGCGCTGCTCTCGTCGGTGGGAATAGGTAAGAAATTGCGATTTTGCCAGCGACTTCAAAGTTGTGGATTTTTAGGAGGGATAGAAAGTCGCAGGGAGGAGGAGGAGGAGGAGGAATAAGCAGCATTCCGTGGATGCACGTAGCTGCCTGCTAACTTTGCTCAGCGTGCTGGTGATCTATGGGGGGGCTGCCTGTTTTTCCCACCCTTTGCTGTTCTCGCTGTTTATGGATGTAAAAGGTTAATTGTTAAATTGCATTTCTGCAGCTGCAGGAAGTCGAGGACAAACGCTGATGCCACTCTAATGGGTTTTTCATTTTAACAAATAATCAGGGAGGCTCAGCTGGCTCTAAATAGGAATAAGTATTAAAAAATCCTCATCTCAGTGTTAATTTTATTGCTTTGGTAAATGCAGCTTCCGAAAGCTTTGGGTTCTCTAGGCATTTTCTGAGCAGACCGCATGCAGGCTGGTGGTGTGATGGGGACGTTACTGTTCGGGTGTTTATTCTGCTGGGTTTGCCTTCCTGAGGATAGAGAGTTTTAAAGTAATAATCTTTCTGCGTCCTTCTTCTTCATTCCAGAATACCTGACTATAACCCATCCTTAAACTGCAACAGGGGGGTTATGTTTTTCAGTGCAATCTTTTAAAGTCAGATTTCCTTTTTTTTTTTTTTTTACCCCCTGTTCCTTGAAGGAACATTTTAAGCAGATGTGACACAGACGTGACCTGTGACCGTGGAAAGATTTTAATCCAGTTACTCTTTGTTTTGCAGTCATGATTCCTTGGTGGTGCTAAACACTGATTGAATCTTTTTGAGCCGTTGAGGATTAGCGCTGGACAGAATAATGCCAAAATAATTATTCGTACCAGCTGCAGTGTCATCCTTTCAGTTTTAGCTCTCTTATCTTGTAACTTATCTGACTTATTTTTTTATTCCGCTGTTATTCCACCCACTGTGGCAGCACTTACACATCTCGCATCACTGCACTGTGTTTATAAGGGTGCCGGCTTGAGCCTGCAATAAAGATTTGTAAAGTAAAACTATCTGCAGCTAACAAGATTATGTTTTGCTTCGTGTTTTAATCTTCTCCCGTCGCATGTTTTCTACCAGACAGATTCAGCTTAACAAAATGACCCAGCCTTGCGCGCTTGGTGTTGTCAGACTTGCTCGGGCTTAGCCGGCAGATACACAGACCAGGCTGGCAGTGATTGCTCTCACAAGAGGGTCAGTATTGCCTGTCTCAGGGGATGCTGTCTAAGCCTCAACTTTTGAAATTATTACAATTTCCAGCCTAGCTCATCCTGCGTCCAAGCATTTTGCCTCTCAGCCAGGTTTTTTTTCCTTTAGGATGTATGGCCTGGGAGATGCTTGAACTGGAGCATGTTTACTGCTTCCCGTGGTTTCTGCTTGTCATGCTGCAAATGCAGACTGGTGAAGTCCCTTAAAATAGCACTTCCAGCCCCAGGGCAGATCTCCCGGAACCCGCTCTGCTTGGGCTGTGCCCCCCAGACCGGTGCTGGAGGGATGGGCTGCCAGCCTTGAACAGGGTAGGGGGGAAAGATGGGCAGGAAGATAAATGCTGGCTGTGAAGGGACCAGGATTATGCAAACTTGAACTGCGAGGGTCCTCCTCGCAGTGAGGACCCCCTTGCAGAATGGACCCAGGCTTCTTTGTGGAGAGCTGGGTTTGGATCCAGAGGTAGAGCCTAATTCTTGCTGGGAACCCCAGTCTTGGAGGCAATTTCCTCCCCTCAGTTAAGCAGCAGAAAGAATCCCTTTGCCATCCAGCTCTGCCTCTTGCTAGCCTGAAAAGCCACGGAATGGTATAATTAAAAATCTGACGAGATAACCCGTGGGGTAGGACAGGGGCTTTGCAGCACAGGCGCACGTTGGCTCTTGGCTGGGGAAGCGCTGCTGAGCTCAGCCTGGAGGGAGAGTTTGGCGAGGGTCCTGCTGCTGCCTGCTCCCTCTGTTGCCTCCCCTGCTTTATTCCTACCGGCCAGGGACCCCGCTGGACTCTCGGGGGCTTGGGGTTAACCTGCCGTGGGGGACACCAAACCCCTCTTGGGTGTTCGCAGCTCCTGGGTCTGCCCGTGCCGTAGCTTCCCTACCTTCCAAAATCATGAGATTGGCTTCGGCATTGTGTGCCCACCAGCTTCGGGGTTGCTGTTATTGAGCAATTTTTGTTATTGGGTTCTTCAGCGTGGAAACTAGTGGTTTGCATTTCTTCTCCATGACCGGGAAAAAAATACATGATTGGAATCATTTCTGTATGCTAACAGCTGGACCTTTAAGAGGGAAAACAACCCCCTGACATAAATCTGTTGAGATGAGTGGTAAGCCTGTGAGCTGGCAGGCTGCCTCCATCATCTTGGATGTGGCAGAGCAGCCTGTTGGACACCTTTTCTTCCGGTAATATGGCTGGGCAACAGGCTGGGGCTCCCAGCACCCTGTTTTTCCTCTTCTCTCTCTCCCCCTTGCTCGATCTGCAGCTCGCAGGGGTATAGCACTTTGCCCACCTCTGTCTAACCTCTATTGCAAAAGAAAATATTGTGTCTTCTGCAAAACATCTTGAGAGCTCCAAATAGAGAGTTCTTCTGAGATCTGCCGAGTTATTAATAACCCTTAATTTAAACAGCTCATCTTTATGCATCAGACTTGTCATGGTTCGTGTCAGGGGTTGCAGCTCACGGGAGCAGCGTGGCTGAGGTCAGGAGGGTGTTTAAGCACTCTGGAGCATCTTACCCAGCTCACAGGGAGGAACTGGAGCCTGGGCAGGGACCTGTGTTCACTGCAGGGCACTGGGGTGCACCTGGGCTCCCCCAAAATGACCCATGGAGCACCCCAGCCCCCCTGCTGCGATTTAGGCACAGGCTGGAAAGGATGGTTGTGGTTTAATTCATGCTGCAGTAGTGCTGAGAGGTCTGGCCGTGGTTTTGGGTTGTGGTCCCATTTGCTTGTTTGCCTAAGACAGCCCAGATGAGGGATTTGGAGCTTTGTACCTTGTCCTAATGCCTTGGCCTCGTATGGGAGGGAGCACAGCCTTGTGCGCTGACGGTTGCTGTCTGCCACGTGGTGCCTAAGACCACAGACGGCGACATTGGAAGCAGCCCGGAGGCTGCCCCGGGCTGTGCCGCAGGGAAGCAGTGGTTTGGGGACATGGTGCTGGGGACCCACAGGCAGATGTTCCACCCGCTTCTTGAACTGATGGTCCTCATTCGCCATGAAGGCAGGTGTCGTGGTTTAACTTCCACTGGAAAATCCTCGGAGACCAATGCACAACCAGGAGTGCGTTTCCAACTGGAAAATCCCCGGAAACTGCTGCAGCTGGCAATATTGAGGATAGTTCTTTATTCTTTCTTCTTTTTCATAATTAAGGAAGAATAACTCTTGCAATAGTAAAGGGCTTTATAGAGTCTTAAAAATGAAATTAGTCTCCAGCCTGAGGCTGAGCATGGGCAACTTCAGCCACAGAGGAGAATTTTTTCCAGGAGTGGAAATAGCGTTTGTAATAAAAGCTTCAACGCCGCCCTGGTTACCTTTGCAATTGCTGCTCTTGGCACTGCAGAGGTCAGAGGGGATTAAAAATCAAGCAACACTGAAAAGCTGACTTGCCTTGATCAAATCAAGTAGAGAAGATGGATGGGGAAGATGGAGAAGAGTCTGACCTGCAGCTCTTCCATCCTCTCTGGTTCCCCCACCTATCACAGACCTTTCTGGAGACGTGCAGCTGCACGTGCTCCCCTGTGGCCACTGAGACTGGGAGGAGTTGCACCTATAGGGGTAGTGTAGATCCTGGATTATTTCTCTCTTCCTTAGCTTCTTGGCATTACGATGCTGCCTGCTCTGTTGCTACCACCTGATGTTGATCTTTTAAGCTGTTCCTACAGCATCTTGGGTCAAGTGAGCATTGTCATCCCTTGGCCATCCTTGGAGGCCACCAAGGACACTTTGTCGTCAGTCTTTGAATTGCTACTATTCTAATTCCCACATCTAATTCACCTCCTCTAGCTTCCTGAACCCCAGTTTGGCAGATAAAAGCTTCCACTAAGCTTCCTTCTCAATGCAGGTAGCACAAGATCTTTG
>NW_010253214.1:59418-60243 GCF_000690775.1 Eurypyga helias | reverse complement strand
TCCTGCTGACAGGTTGTTTTCCCAGGTGTAGTGACTCTGGAAGAGCTGTGAAGTTGCAGAAATGTTTTGTCCAGGGAGCTGCCACGTTGTTGCTGAGGTCCACAGGACCCAGGGCTACGGGCAGCAGTCAGCTGGGCTACTGGGAGCATTTGGTTCAAAATACAGTGTTAGAGAAGTTGGAGATGGGAGCAGAGCTTCGGCTCCAACTGTCTGTTTTGAGCACAAAAGCTTGGGGCTCCTCTGATGAGACTGATGTGTAGGGAGTCGATGGGGAAGCCACGTCTGGGTGGTGCTGCCTGTGGTAATGCTTGTGCCTCAGCTTCCCCATCTGTGAAATGGGAGAGTAGTGCCTGTACTGGAGAATAGCCTATGGCAGTGAAGTGCTATGTTAATTTTTCAGTTTAGATAAATGTTTGCCTTGCCTGTGGGGGCTGAAGAAATGGGTCTGTGTAGCTGGAGCTCTCTCAGGGTGGGAAGATGCCTCATTAGCTCTCAAATGAGGGGAGGAGATAATAGGCAGGGTTATTAAGACACCCTTGTTAAGAGGCTCAGGGGTCACATGAGCTGCCCCAAATCCTCAGCCTCTCCTATTTCTGAGAAGTCTTATGATTTACTAACTGACCCAAAAGCCTCGTTGCAATCAGAATTACGGCACGAAGCTGGAAAAAAATTGGGCTGCTGTGTGTGTCTTAAGCCGAGCAGGAAGGGAATTGCCCCTTTGCTTTTATACATCCCACCCGAGCTCAGCAGACAATTGCTTTTTGAGGGATTCCCAATCTTGTATGTTAATGTGTGCACAAATGCATGCAAATCCTTTATTAGGGT
>NW_010253214.1:57590-59378 GCF_000690775.1 Eurypyga helias | reverse complement strand
CATTGTCTGGAGCCAGAGCTGCTCCCTGATACAGCCCATTCCTTTCCATCCCAGAAGAAACAAGTGAGAAGCAGAGATAAGCAGCTCTGAGGGGCGATAAGGGCTGTTTGCCAAGTTCCTTCTTTGTCTGAGAGGAATTTTAACATTTCTGCCACAATTTTTAAACTCTGCCTTCATTCTTGGTGTTGCCAGGAGGAGTTGGGATCTTGCACTGCCTTTTCTTAAAATAGCTGCATTGCCCAGCCTGGGTTTTGGTGGTGGTCGCTGCACCCACCGAGCCGGCAGCCTCGGAAAAGCCAGCTGAAGCCAAAATTTGTAAGGACCCACTTTGCCTTGGCTTCAGGCTGCCCCACTCCCTCTTCCCTGGCTTTTTAGCTCTGCTTGTGCTTTCCCAGTTTGGAGTCCTTGCTGGTTTTTCACAGCAGGGAGACCTTGGCTGTATTCCGAAAGCCGGGGGGCACGCTCCCGGCTCTCTCCAGAGCCTCTTGCGCAGCACTGGTGTTTTCAGCATGGTTTAACTTATTGTTGGTGCCGTTGCTGTGATGAAAGGGCTGCGGGGAGGCTCCAGCGATGGCAGAGGCTCTGCATTGCTAACTGCAGCCTGCAACAAGAGACTGTCTCGTCCCAGAGACCTCACAGGTCAATTGGGCTCGTGTCGAGCTGTACGTAGGTGGACCTGGGCTGGAAGCGTGCTTCTGCATCCCAAGTGAGAAGGACTCAGGAGGCAGCTTCTCTGCTTGGTGTGTTGGGCCCTGATTGCTTTGGATTCCCCTTGTGAGCCTGGTGTTGTCCGTAGAGAGAAGAGGGCTGGCGTGGGGTGGTGGATCCAGTTTGCACAGTCCCCCTGCACCAGCGGATGGGTGGGGATGGGGGTTAGAGCCTCCCCTGAGGACAGGACTGGCCGCCGTGCCAAAAGCACCACGTAAAAGCAGCCGTTGCAGAATAAAACACATCCATCTTGTAACTTCATCACACGGAGCGCTGGCCTCGGGTAGAACAAATTTTTCAGTCTGTTTCTGGGTTGTTGCTGCTTCATACCATGTGAAGTCAATTCAAGGCAGGCTCCTTTCCAGCTAAATCTGACACCAGGAAATGTTCTTTTTCTCCCCATTTGCTTCCTGCCACCCTGGCCCCGCTGCAGGGCAGCTCCGTGCTGAGCAGCCTCGCCGGGTGCTCCCCAGCCCGTGCCTGGCTCCTGGCTGGCTCCCTCTCTTCTTTCCAACCTGGCCACCAGCTACAGCTGCTTAACAGCTCCTTGATTTACCCTCCGTGCCTGAAGCTGGTCGTGCTGTCAGCTCGCCTTGCTTCGTTGGGAAACACAGCATCACTGGGCTTCTCCTCTCCAGCCCTCAGGTCCTGGAGTCAAGTGGTGCTCCAGGATGTCCCTGGCTTTTGGCAACAGTACCGAAATATCTCCAACCCCGTGTCCTTCCCAGTGCTGAGACCTCTCTTAATCACCAGCGCAGGTACTTCCCTGCGATGAGCTTGCAGATCCCTCTCTGGGATGAGACCAAGACGGAAAGGCTCAGGAATAAAGACGTGATTTCCAGTGAGTGATTGCTGTTGGGTTCTTCCTGCTTAAAAATAACCCTGCCCACGCTCTTTTCAAGCCATGTGGGGCTCCTTGGCTGCACAGGCAGCAGACGGGGGTGGTGGTGAAGCTTTGGTGGTGGTTAGGTGAGGCTTGTGTCTGGCCAGAGGCAAGCTGATGGGTTTCCCTTTGTGGGACGTGCTGCTCCACCCGGGCTGCGGCACCCTGTATCTGGGACGGTACGCGGCACGTCGATG
>NW_010253214.1:47898-57538 GCF_000690775.1 Eurypyga helias | reverse complement strand
TTGTGGGCGGGCTGCTGGCCGTGGCCCCGCTCCTCTCCAACAACCCCCCAGCTCCCCGCCATAGCTCTGGCACCCACGGCACGTTGTCGCTCCGGGCATGACGCGCGCGGCCACGCGCTGGCACGTGCATCGTCTCGCTTCGTGCTGCTCCGCTTTGAGTGCGGGCGGGGGGATACTGCTTTTTTCAGTTCCATCTCACGTTTAAAATGTACGTTTTTATATTAAGTTTTTACTACGGGGAATTATTTTTAATTATAGCGAGCTGGAAGACGATAAAGTAAAGTGGAGTAAGTGAGACCTATGTGAAGAAGTCATGGAAACCATATCATAGGAATGGAAAGACACTCCTAGGACACTGCGTATTGTTCCCATGAAACGACCCATCCTAATGTAAAGAAAATAATTGTAATTAAAGCTGTTAATCTTCTGCTTTTAATGAGGAGAAAGGAAGACAACCGAATACCTCAGGGGCAAGGTCTTGAAGTTTGTACTGTTTGCCCAGGGAGGTGGCAGAAACCTTATGGCTGGAGATGCTCCGTTTTTACAGAGCCCATTGTCCTGGCCTGGGGGCATCCCTGATGAGTAGACAAGCTACCTGTCTCCTTTTCATCCTTTGCTTTTCCGACCAGGTTATGCCACCCACCGGCGGTATCCGCTTGCCTGGGATGGAGCAAGGGTGAGGGTGGGTGTAAATCAGCTTCCTGACCCGGTCCTCGCACTCCTGGGGTGAGCTGCAGGATGGCCATCCTGTGGTGACCTGTGAGGTCTCATTGATCATACATCTCGCCCGCTACCTCAACACCATTATTTAAAGTCGTCACGATGGGCTGATTTATCTCATTTATTAAAACCCAAGACCAGATGCTTTCCTGCCATCCTCTATCTCCTGGAGAGTGTCTAGAGCGGGGAGGAGGGCAGAAACGTGCGGGCTGGCTTTTTCCCCATCGCTGCGCTCGTGCTCCCAACGTTGCCACTATTGGAGCGTGAACAGTTGGGTTTGAAGCTTGGGATCGATATCCCAAAAATTAAAATTCGGCTAAGAAGTCCTAAACTCCATTAGAATAATTATCTCTGATGCTGAATCCAGGACTCTGGAGCTACTAATTATTCTTAACATCTTGTTGTATATTGAGCTGCTTCTAATCACATCGTGAATTGAGATGGAAATGGCAAAGGAACCAGCGGCTTTACTTAGGCAGAGGACCTTTCCACGGTAGCTGATTAATTAAAGTATTCACATGAAATGGTGACTTGATTATTTTTTAAGGTAACAGCCGGAGGCGATGCCGAGACTCTCTGACTGGACGCAAACCAGACGCCGGGGGTGCGTGGGGGTCGGTGTGTGGTTTAGATCTGATGAAAGGCAGGAAATGGGAAAATCTGGCAAATCTCCCTGGCTTGACTTAACGGAGCCTCTTGACTTTTGCTAGAGTGCATTTTTTGTGCTGTAATGGCCAAGTGGAAATTTAGACTTGAATCTGGATTTGAGCGCTGGTATGCTTCGCTGGCTTGTCTGCAGCGGTGAAAGAGAAGGAAAGGTGTTTGGAAATTGCAGCCCCTGACGTTTAACTGTTGCCATCCTCTGAATTTCTTTGCTTTACCTTATAGCAGAGAAACCTGCAATGACAACAGTAACTTGTTTCTGAGACGTCTCCCTTCTGCTGCCCAAATGAAACCATACCTCGTTCCTCAGAAGTCAGCGGCGTTTCATTAGTGCAAATTAATTCAGAATCCTGCGTGGTTACTTTAAAATAGCTACCATTGACCCATATTGGGAAGAGCATTGCATTTGCAGAAATAGAAACCAATTTATCAGCATTCCCTTTAACCTCTTTTTATGGGGCTGGGGGATATTTTCAGCCAGGTTAGTCTGCTTAGCCCTGGCGAAGGGGAGTGATGGCCTAGCAGCCATGCACATAATTGCTCAGGTTCAAGCCCAGGAAGAAAATCTCCCACGGGCCACCAGCTGCAGAAGCAACCCTTAAAAGAAATGCTAAGAAGTTCTTTTTGCAGGGAATGAAGCTAATGGCTGTTAAACTGTAATTTGGGGCTGTTCTTTCAGTTATCCTTGCACTTTCCCCCCAGCCTGGGCTCTGGGGTGGTGTGAGCCGGTGTGCTGCCGAGCCGTGGCGTGTGCCGTCGAGCCGGGTGGTTAAGATGCTGTTGTAGTGTGACTGTGGTTTTTGTAGCCTCCCTTAATTTAATTTAGCTTTATATGTTCAGACTATAATCAATTTTTATGCTACTTTAATAGGCAAATTTATGCTATCAGCATGCTAAAGGGACTTGTCATTCACAGCTTCCCAGTCAATCCGCCACTTTCCGTTATTAGCCAAGTGCTCAGCTGTCCTAAATTTGGTAACTGCTCTGCAATTACTGGCTGGCATGCTGATCCGCACCAGGCAGGCACGTGGCCCTTGCCTGTGCTGGTCCCTGGAAATATTCCTCGTGGTGCAGTAAAGGGACAAGCAATTACATATCCCCAAACATCGGGCTGTCTGACTCAGCTTGATTGCCAAGTGTTGTTACAGCAAATATGGACTTTTATTTTCTCCTTGTAAGAGAGATAAACCGTACGTTAGAAAATGCCTGGGCATGAACAAGGGTTGAGTTTAGTAGCTGCAGGTCAGCGACTGGCAGGAATCGCTTTGCTTCCCTATTTAAAGTGCAACTCACCAAGGCTTCTCCTCTTTTTCCTCTCTCCTCACCTTGCAGGAAGATTTGCCTTCACTGTAAGTGCTCGCAGGAAGAGCACATCGTAACAGTTATGCCTCTGGAGATGGAGAAGACCGTCACGAAGCTCATGTTTGACTTCCAGAGGAATTCGACTTCTGACGATGACTCGGGTTGTGCCTTGGAGGAGTACGCGTGGGTCCCCCCTGGCCTGAAGCCCGAGCAGGTAACGATGACACCACCCAGTTATCAGAAATAAATCGGTGTAGTATGCTTTTTGGAAATAGTTGCCCTGATTTTTCTTCTAGGGGTGCAGGCACTTGTTGCACGTGGCTGTTTCTGGGTGCACGGTAGAGGTTTTCAGAGACGGGGCTGGTCTGACCGCACAAGTGAATGAAAACAGAGATGCCATCCTCACAGGACCTGTGGTTTTCTGCATCTGTAGGTGTAATTGATAGTTGAAAAGGGGGAAACGAAATACTTGTAGGATGGGGTTTGCTGTAGTTGTGCAAGGGATCACATACAGACATACCTACTACCTTTTCATGGGGAAAAGAAAGTGGTGGGACTCTCGTGTTCCCTGGGGACCCGCTGCTTATATTCTGCCCTCCTGGACCACTCTGCCCTGCGGTAAGTCCCGGGCAGGCAGTCAAAGCTGGTAAATGACTCGGAAAAAAGTGCCAAAGTGTTTGGGGTTGGGTTTTTCAAGCATGATGTTTGTGTCTTACTGGAAGGGATTGCTCAAATGAAGTTCAGGGCACTCAGTACAGGAATTGAGGGGGGTGGATTAGACCTCAGCATGCTGTCTGTGCGGAGCGTGCATTGATTTCTGCTCCGTGTGGTTTACATGACTCGTTTGGGTTTTATGCTGATCTTTTATGTGTCCGACTCAGAACTTAATTTGCAGAGGAGATTGTGAAATGAGCTTAGCCTTGATAATTGCTATGGCAATCATTTTAAACTGTGTAAGGAGGCTGGGAGAGGGTGGAAAGCTTTCATGCTTACTGTTGTAGTTGCTGTCCTTAAATATTGTGTTTTCCTGAGCTTTTATTCAGAAGGGCTTAGGCATTTCCTGAAATATTTTGGCACCACCCTTAGGCTATAAATATTATCTGTCTGATTAGAGAAAATCCAGTTGTTTGGTGGTTGTTTCTTTCCCTTCTTCTTATCTTTACAAGCCCTGCTCAGTGCTTGCTTGAAACTCTGCATCACCGTGTTTTATTTGGTGCCATCTAGTCACGAAAATCAGGCAGCAGCCTTGTTTTCTGTCACCTTCCTTATGTCAGAGGTTCCCTTTGTGCCTCCCAGGAGGTACAAGACACTGTGTACGGAGAGATGCAGATGGTCCTGGAGTACCTCTGCTGGTCCTTCTTGCTGCAGGGACATGAACCAGTTGGTTTTTCGGAATCCCGTTGGAGGACTATACCCAAGCTGGTGCTACTTGCTCTCAGCACAGCCTTCTGTCCAGGCGTGTCGGTGGCTCCTGGAGCCCCAGCTGTCCCGTATCCCTGTAGCTTTGGGTGGAAATGCAGATATTTCAGGCTGGAAAAGACTATTAAGATCATCAAGTCCAACCTTTAACCCTACACTGCCAATACCACCAGTGAGCCATGTCCCTGAGTGCCTCATCCATATCCCTCTAAGGATGGTGACTCCACCACCTGCCTGGGCAGCCCGTTCCAATGCCTGACAGCCCTTTCCAGGAAGAAATTTTCCCTGATACTCAATCTAAACATACCCTGGCACAACTTGAAGCTGTTTCCTCTTGTCCCATCACTTGTCACTTGGGAGACGAGACCAGCACCCACCCCTCTGCACCCTCCTGTCAGGGGGTTGTAGAGAGTGATGTGGTCTCCCCTGAGCCTCGCTCTTCCTGTCTCTGCTGAGTACATCGTGTCATGGACAGCAATTGAAACTCGCTTCCAGCATGGTGGGGATGTATGCCAGAAGATCTGGATGCTTCTTTCATCCCTCAGGTGCTTTTTAAGAAATAGCACACCATCAGGGGGTTTGGGATGCTCAGGAGAAAATAAAAGTCCATTAGCTCTAGCAGTAGGTGCTGACGTCACATGCATTACCCAGGTTGATGTATTTTTAGGTTCTCCCAGCGTCTGTTTCTCGCAGAGGTCAGGGCGCTCCTCGATAACGAACACCCGCTTTCTAATTACGCTCCTCTGTCCGCGTTGCTGCGCCTTTTAGCAGATTTGCCACTTCAGACCTGTCTCTGATCACCATGGAGATGAAGAGCGGCCCTAAGCAGAGCCTGAGACAGGCACCGAAATCCTTCCAGCACAGCTCATCCACCAGCCCTTTTGGGACCTTTCATACCTCGGATGAGCCACTAAGGAGGCAAAAGCAAGGTGTGACTGCTCTGGGCTCTGCAGGACCCACGACGCAGGGCCGGGGGTTGTCCCCCGAGTTACCCCGTGCCGGGGGTGTCGCGGGACTGGGAGCTGTGCTGGGCTGCAGGAGGGTGCTCTTTGCCTTCTGCGGGGTCGAGGTGCCTCTGCGGTAACTCGCTGGAGCTGTGCGAGGCTGCAGACAGATGCGTGGCTTTGCGGTCGGTGAGTCAGGTGTGCGTACGTGATGTGGAGCCTCTGGAAGGCTGATGTCTGCTGTGGAGCAGCTGCTGGGCTCTGCTCACTGCGGACACTGCCATCCAGCTGGGCTGGAAATGCAGGTTTGCAGGCAGTGAATTTTCCTCTTGCGTTCCGCTGTTGCGCTGTCGTATTTCTTTGACATGAAACAGATGAAATGAAACAACTTTTTCTGCAATATTCTGCTTTATTAAAATCTCTACGCAGCGTATGAGCTGGGGAGATAAGTGGTCCCCTGAAAGACTAATGCAGTTTTCTTATTACACTTGGACGACAGCCTTCCTACCTCGCCGTTCTTGGGAGACAACGTTCACGTCTCACTCAACGCAGCAATTTACAGGATTTTGGGGCGGGGGGAAGTTGGCCAACAAACATGACATCAGTTTTCGGCAGTGTCCGTAGGTCATTTCAGAATTTGGAGAGTCCCTTCAATCCATAGCTTAAAATACTAAGTATCGTGTACAGGGGAATCGACCCAAACCTGGTCTCACTGGATTCCTGGGCACTAATTCAGGCATCAGCTGGTCTGTTGGTACATGTCAGCTATGTGAAAATCATGTCGGTTGCTTAATGCCCACTACTTGAAGAGAAAAAAAGTGTTGGTCCAGTGTTTGCAGATAATGATCCAGATGTTGCATTGCAGAGCGGAGGTGAAAGCCCTTGTAAGAGAGTTTGAGCCCTTATATTACGGCTCGTCAGTGTGGAGGGCTACAAAGTGCCGTATGCAACAGCCGTAAATATTACCTATTTCTAAATATGTTCGTAACACAGGCCTGAAGATCATACAAAGAAATAATACCAGTGCATAAGGTATGGAAAAAATCATCTGGAAAACTGGGTAAAATTTATGACTTCTCTGCTCAAAAAGGAGGGGTATAAACTGGAGGGAGACTGGAAATGTTATTTCCTTAAGGAGCCTAGAAGAGCTTGATTTGTTCAGCCTAGCAAATCAAAGGGTTACAATCACTCCCTATGCATTAGAGGAGGAAGAGCACTTATTCAAGCTCCAACTTTGGCACAAGAACGTGGATATAAACTGGCTCCGAATGCATTCAGGCAGGAAATTGGAAGAGGTTTCAAACCATCAGAGGTGTAAGGCTCAGCGGCAACCTGCCAACAGGGAGATGGGTAAAAACCCACAACTGAGCTCCATAAATTACAATGTGATTAGAAAATGTAGTTTCTTGTAATAGCAGTCGGCTACACAGGATGGCCAAGGGGCTCCTGAGGGCTCTAATCCCGCATGGATTGGATCTCGGTGAGAAGTTGTCTTAGGGCAGAAGGGGGACTTGTCTTCTGGGAGATAAAAATGGGAGTGGGAGAGGTGGCTTTATGGGAGTCGAGGCAGAAGCTTGGGATGTGGGCTTGGAGAAATACCCCTTTTTCCTGCCTTCCGTTCGATGATTGGCTAAAGAAATAAGTGTGAAGGTCTTGAAATGGGCAGACATCAACAGAAACTTGTCCTCAGCAAAGCACAATCCCAGACCGGGCCTGGCTGCGAAGATGGGGGAAGGCAATTTCGGGAGCCAGTTTGTCTGCTGGGGCTGGCAGTCCGACAGCTGATCCTCCTTGCGCTGACATCGGTTGGAGGGCAGATGCTTAAAAATAAGTACTTTTGTGATGTGTTTTTCACATTTGTAGGCAAGGCATGTGTAAATACATGTGAATGCGCAGCCTTGAATTCCTCGGGCCTGTGGTTTGGAGAAATCCAAAGGGGTTATAACATGCCAGCTTGAATTTCTGAATACAAGGGATTTTTGAGGATTTCTGTCTTTATTGTGTCTCAATAATAGGAGCAGCTGGTTATGGGCACAGATTTCCAATTAAACAAAAGATGGGGCTCTACTTCAGCTGCGGTGCGGCTTTCTGTCTGGCTCCGGCCTGCCACCATTCAGGACCCTTGTATGTGCCATAAGAACTTAATTCCCTCTTGCTGTCAGCACCGTTGCTCTGATGGAGTCCCTTAAAAAGTTGGGAAAAATCTCATCTGAGCTAAAATTAGTAGCGTGAAGGTTCAGGAGACCATTTGCCTCTAAGGTGGCTGTTAAAGCGTGGACCTCGGGAGCTCTGCAGCGTGGGGTGATGCTCGTGGCTGTCACAGGGAATCTGTCGGGGCTAACGTACGTGTTGACTCCTCTTCTGGAGCTTTTGCAGGACCTATAGCAAGGGCTTGAATTATAAAACATTCAAGTTTCATCGGTGGCTGTTCAGGTCACGAACTGAGGAAAGGAGAGCGGGGACGAGCCTCCACTGAGTATGCATTCACACCTTACCTTAAGATACCCGCTTTCACCACCTCCATGAGGGAGAAAATACATTATCTGGGCCAGCCAGTCCTCTCTGGGGGATGTGGGCCTCACTTCTGCCTGCGTGTCACCACCGAGTGCATTTTACCTTCTTGTCCTTCCTTGAGCCCTACAAGTTCAGCGAACTGTTTCACTCCTCAGGAGACTGAAGTCTTGCGTGCGGCAAGGAAGGGACAAGTCAGACCAAAGCAACCCTGCGCCACAAGCCTACACAGTAACAGGGACAGATAAGCAAATTTGTGGCCAGGTAAAGGACTAAATCCCCATGAAGAACTCTACCTTCTTTGGTAGATCCTGATCCTGAGAGCAGAGCACCCGGATGGGGAGCCGAGGGGGGTCAGCCACCCCCTTGGACATGTGCACGCTGTAGTATTTTACCCAAAAGCTGCATTTCAGCACATTTTAAAAGCTCTCAGATTTCACTGTGAGGTAGTGGTAAGTCCATCACCTCCCCAGTGAACTCTCTCAGTATCTAAATAGCCTGGCAGTTAGCAGCTCCTATTTCAAGGCTGGAGCAGTCTAAATCCAGCCTCCAGGCATCAGACCATGCGGAATGCTTGCCAGCCTGCTTTTTCCGTGTGCGATGCCAGTGCTGTGTGACTTGGGGGCAGCTGGGGTGGGCTTGGGAGGTCCTGGAGCTATTCCCTCTGCCTTGAAGCAGAGTGGATGGAGGAGGGGTGAGTGTATCCTGTGCTGCGAAAACCAGCGTTGGTAAAGCGACATATCCGGGCTTTTGCTCCGTTTCTGTGTGCTGGGGTGTTTACCTGATTGTGGTGAGCTGATGGGAGCTGTTAAAATCAGTTAATCTTTGGATAGTTCTATTATCAGGGAGGGAATCAGCTGCTTTTGGTGGGACACCAAACAAACCCACTCATCTGATGGGGTTTGCTCGGTTCTTAAATTTAAAGTAGCCGTGTGGTGGTCAGCAGAGGTGAGAGGCAGGGAATGGAAAAGAAAACAGAAAAATCCTGGACTACGCAATATAAACCTGTCCTGGAGCTTTATTCCAGCGTACAGTCACAGTTTTCCCCTGGTGCAGCATTATTCTAGTGTGCTACCCCATGACTTACAAATACAAGAGCATTTTAAGTGGCGTACCCAGGGGAATTATCAGCTATGATCAATGCAGCAGATGATCATTATAATTGCTGGTGCTCCAGGGGATTCTGAGCGGCGCTGCCGTCAGTACCTCCCAGCACAAAGACCACTCTTGGATGCTTTTGAAAGCACCGTTTCTGGCTCCTTTTAATCCAAATTTGATTTCTGCTTAAAAAAGAAAAACCATGGCATGTGCTTTCACAAGTCTAAAACTTGTGGATGTACAGCCTTCATTCAAATGTTCTTCTTTGATGCCAGCAGGAAGCAATGTTTCCGCGGGATCTCTTGCAGACCAAGAGCTGCTCCAAAGGCTTGGCAGGGGTGGATGTCGTTCTCAACTGTTTTGCGTGTCTAAACCGCCGCGGCTGCCGTTAGCCGTGGGAGAGAAGCACGCAGAGAGCCACAGAGCGTGCCAGAACAAATAGCACTTAGGAAAATGATTTTTCCTTTGTTCCCTGCCTTTGTCCCGGCCACTCGGGAGCGGGTTTCCGAGAGCAAACCCAACGTTGCGGGGCGCCGGACCGCCCGGCGCCGGGGATTGCATCCGCCTCCCACCGCCGCGTGCCGGCACACAGCGGGTTCGCTGTGCTGGGGGTGATAACGGTCTTCTCCCAGATGGGGCTGCGGGGTCTCGGAGGGACCCCAGCTGCCTCCTGGGGTGCATGCCTGGCTGCATCCCTGCGCTCAGCAGACCCAGCCAGAGTTCCTGCTCTCGACTCCGTTTCAGAGCATCTGGCCTTGCTGCTAGGATTGTTTTGCTTCAAGAAATAAATAAGTGCTTTGTATCCTAACGGCCACGGAAAAGGAGGACGTGCCAAACGAGGGCCAAAGCACACTGAACCCTTTCTGCAGTTTCACACGTGCCATCATCTGTGGAGCTCATGCGTGAGCCTACGTGTCCGAGCACTTGCAACGTTTTGCAGACAAGTTGAGAGGGTTATTTGTGTGTCTGGAGGGTTTTTTCCC
>NW_010253214.1:37794-47652 GCF_000690775.1 Eurypyga helias | reverse complement strand
GGCGAGCCGGGGGACAGGGCTGGGAGCGAGCATCCACATGCACCAGCAGCCTTGGCTCCGCTCATCGTCGCACAGGCAGCTCCCCGCGCCGGCGTGGGGCATCTCTGGGTGGCACGGGGTGGACTGCTGGGGCTGTGGGCATGGTCCCAGGGGAAACAGTGTTCTCCTGGGCACGGGGGTCTATGGGAAGATGCTGGCGTGCCTGAATTTTGAACCGACTCCACTGCATGTGATGATTTACTGTGCCTGAGTGTTGGGTGACCCACCAAGGTCCCTGTTCTGGGGACATCTGTACTGCCCGTGCAGAGCTCTTCGCAAAAGCCTTGCAGGCGGTTTGGTTTCGTGTGAGCCGGGCGGGATTGCCCGGCTGGATGTGCCGGGGCTGTTAGGGCTGAGCAAGTCGGCACCCATCGGCTGAGCCGCGCCAGGACACCGCATGCTCCTTTGTAGTCCGTCCCAGGGGTACAGTCATCCCGAACAGCCCGGTTTGGTGGGTGCTTTTGGTAGGGGTGTTGTACTTGGGCTGAGTACAACCGAATGCTGCTTCCCAACAGCAGTTCATGGCTTAAGAAGGCTGTTATTTCCCCTCTGCCTCCTTTAATTCATTGATCAAAGAGATCTCTTTGTCCACAGCTTAAATTCACCGGTTGTTTGCAAACTTTTCCTTCTAGGAGAAGGTGTAAGACTTTGCCTGCGAGGGTGCTGGCATGGGTTTTGTCTTTGGTCACCCCTGGGAGCGCCAGGAGAAGCTGCAGTCCTGCCTTTATTTAGCGGGGATGGGGAGGTTTGTAAACTGTCAAAGTTAAACTGGAAACACACCCCAAACCTAGGGAAGACTGCAGAACACAAAGGCATTTTTAAACTAATGTAATTAGTTTCCTCAATGCCTTTGAATAAAGTTGGCTCCACTTTAAAGGCTTTTTCCTACCCTCGTTTTACATTACATTCTTTCCTTTCTCCTGGTTTCTTTCTTTTTTAATTTCTATCTCTACGCACACACCCCATGCCCTCCCCTTTTAGCTCTGAGCAGCTGTTAATTTCCAAAATGGGTATCAATTTTTCTTGGCAAAACTTGGCATTTGGACATTTTCCTTTTGAAGGTGAGAATAACCCCCTGGGAAGATGGATATCTGCTGTGCTGCTTTCTCGTGACGCAGAGCCTGTCCGAGCGCCCTGGGAAACGTCCCCAGGGCAGGACAGAGCTTGCCCGACCAGCGTGCCACGGCACCCAGCACCCACAGCCGGCCAGTGCACTGACCAGCCCATCCCCATGGCATCTGGGGCCTCGTGACACTGTCTGAAGCCTTATTTTAACTCAGCCTGTTGTTTTCCAGATTCCTCTGAGATGTCTCCCATCCAGATGTGAGCAGAGGGCAAAGAGGGGCAAGTGGGGAAACTGAGGACGAAACCATGGCTCATGTGTATGAATGATGCTTGTTAGGATAACCACGGCCAGAGCAGATCTGTTGCGGGGGGGAAATAGCAGGATGAGGAGCTGCTGTGTTGTATGGCAGAAGTATTTAATAATAAAACAGTTAAAGATACCGCACAATTCTGGAGGGATATGTTATCCTTCCTGGGTTGTTGCCCCATGCTGTTTTCCTTATCTGGGTGCAGCTCATGTTGCAGAGCCCATAAGGTCAGCGAAAGAGCCATCCGCGGGTGCTTGAGGGGGCTGGATCAGGCCCTTGGGCTGCAGTGGCCCCACCGGGCTCACTAGCTGCAAAACCTTGTGCGTGCTCCGAGCCGGAGCTGGACGGAGGAGTTATTTTCATGGAAAACAGTGACCTTTTGTACAAAAGCAAAGTGCAGACTGAGCAATTTTAGTTTTCCAGTGAGTTCCATTTTCTGCAGGCCTTTTCCCGATCTAAGAATCCCCCCTTCTTTAGTTTTCCTTATTTTTGAACATCCTGGCTGGGCTTTGCCACCCCCCCTTCCGCCTCTCCCTTAACGGGGTTGGCAATGCCATTGCCAGCCGGCTGGGCACGGGACACTGGCTGCCTGCACCCCGTCCCTCCCAGGCTCGGTTCTCCTCTGTGGGGAACCAGGCACGTTCCGTGGGGAAAGGGTGATGGACAGGAGTGTGTTTGCACAAGCCTGGATTAACATCAGCCCAGGCAAGGGGCATCCGTCTGCTCTGCATATGTGCTCTGGCTGGACATCTCAGGGTAGGAGTGATGCCCCAGGTGAAAGGATCTGTGTGTGTCCCCCCACCTGGTTCAGGTTTATCCCCAGGAGGGATGGTGGGTGCAAATGCAATAGCAGAGTGAGCCACTAATGGGTGTAAGGAAGGGGGTTTCTCCCCAGAAGATGTCCTGTGGGTGCTGGGTAAGGACTGGCAGCTGCCTCCACTCCACCCCCTCCATGAGCACCCGTGCACAAGGTCCCTTGGGCTGATGCGGATCCAAAGCAAACCTTTTCGGGTTATTTCAGGCAGCAGAACACAGGTTGGAGCCTGTTTTATTTATTTTGTTTTGCTTTTCAAACCAAATTGCCCATCCCTGCCAAGCTGTATTGCTGGTGTGATGGGAGGCAGTTCCCGCAGACCTGCTGAGACTAAATGGAAAACTTCCCAACGGAAGCAAGAGCGGAGCTGGGCACGTACATCCCGCCTTGTAGGGCTCCGGGAAGGCAGCGCCCAGGCTGCTGAAGGAAAAACTTGCATCCCTGCTTTTTGCCCAGGGTGAGCGTCTCACAGCTCATTGCTTTAGGGACCAGAGCAGCCTGATGGAATTTGGCGGTACTTCAAAAAAAGTCATTTCTGGTCTCCGCCAAGGACTCAGTGGGCAAAAAAACTTCCTTGCAAGAAATAAAAACAGGAACCAACAACCTGAGTGCAGGAGAAAGCGAGCAGCCTGGCCACACGTGGGGAACTTGGCTGAGAGAACTCTGCCGGCATCTGTGCTGTCCGGCACGGTGAGTGCGGCAGCCTGGTTCAAGGAATGGCAGCCGGGGCATCGCCAAGAGATTTTCAGCTGCAAGTTCTGCTCTGGACTCGCTGCATGAACTCAGGGAGCTCATTTAATGCCGTTGTGCTGCAAATAGTCCTTTCCAGCCTGTCTATTTGCTACCTTGAGTAGCGTGTCATAAGAATTTTAAGTGTTTTTAATGTGCTTTGATGTCCCTGGATGAAGGATGCTCTATAAATGCAAAGTAAGTATTCTAATGTACGTAGTTTGTTTTCTTTTTAACATAACAAAATCCTTAGCAGCCTTTCTTTCTTTGACAGTTTCCATAGCTGGTGGGTCTGTTTCTGCTGTGTCTTAGCAAAACAAATTTAAGGCTTCGCAATGGCATATGCTCAGTGTGTTCCTCAGCTTCATGACCCAAGCAGTTCCCTTGTCATCAGCACTGCAGAGTTATGGGCAGAAATCTGCTAAAAAACTCACTTTCCACAAAACCTGATGATGGGGAAAGGTGGATGTTACTGTCAGTTTGGGGAGGAACCGTAAATTGAGAAGAAAAGTGATTGCAAGCACTGGAGCAGCTCTGCTTGCAGGTAGCTCTAAATGAGACCAGGGAATGAGCTGAATGCAGAGTTATTATTCCTAAATAATGTCAATTTTGGATATTTATTCTGGAATCAAAAGTGATTTCTTCCTGTTGAAGGCAACTGCCTGTAGGAGCCACCCCCAGCAGCCTGCGAGCCCTTGGGCAAGCTCTCCTGCCAGCCAGCCCCATGAGCTACCCCTGCGTCCCTGTCCCTCGCAGCAGCTTGTCATCCCGCAGATGCTGTGGGATTGTGCGGGCAGAGAGGGCTTCTCTGGGGAAAGCCAGCCCAGGTGGTGCTTTCTAGACAAAAGCCCAAAATGTAGAGCGAGGGGAAAAAGCTGATCAGAAGCCACGGCGAAGCAAGTGTCGTTTGGGAAAAGCCCTGCGAAAGCTGCAGGCAGTGCAGACACGCTGACATGAATTGCTGCAGCGGCTCAGAGCCGAGGGAGCATCTCGGGGTTAATCCCGCTGCGGCAAAGGCTGTATGCACCTGGAAAACTGTTTGCATCTCTCTAGCCAAGCTCAGAGTTAAGGAAGCCGTCCAGCCCCCTGCTCCTGACTGAGCATCCAGAGGCATCCAGGGCTGCAGAGACTCCCAATCCCAGCTGAGCAGTGAGAGCTTATCCTTACCTTTACCTTCTCCTGCTTCTTTCCAAGCCTCTGAACATCACCGTGGCCACTTGGGAGCTGATTCTCGGTCCCATCCCAATGCCTGCCCGGCCCTTGAGTACGCGTTCCAGGTGTGGCAGTCGGAGGAGAGACGCCGGGGTTCAGGGTGTGCTTCCTCTCCGGGCTGCCACCGGCCTCCTCCAGTGCCGGGGCATGCCGTGCCCCACCACGCTGCCTTTTTTAATAGCTGCTTTTAATTATATACTCTTGAGACACAAGAGAAAAACCCAAGCCTTCCAACAGATTTTTATCTGCTGTTTATTTCCCCAAATTGCTGCAGGAAAAAAAAAAAAAAAACTCCGGGTTTTGATGGAGGTGGAGGCTGAGATAGCCAGCAACACGGAGGCTGCCGGGGTGCAGCCTTTTTAACCTCCCCTCCCCAGGCAGGTGCTGACATATCCCCGCAGCCGGCGAAACATGCTAACGCTATGGAGGCTGACCAAGCAAACGGTAACGAGCTCCACCGCCTCACCACCCCTCTTTCTCCGTGGAGAAAAGGCAATAAAACAAAGCAGCGGGGTGGCTGGTGGTCGGGCACGGGGGCACGGGCTTGGCCGGGGAGCCCCACTGCAGTCCCCTCTCTTGCTCCATAGGTGCACCAGTACTACAGCTGCCTGCCCGAGGACAAGGTCCCCTACGTCAACAGCCCGGGAGAAAAATCTCGCATAAAGCAGCTTCTGCACCAGCTGCCACCGCACGACAATGAGGTTAGTACCCGAAAATTGTCCTCGGGCAACCCACTGGGGCTGTGGGTGGGGAAGAGACCCCCCTCCTGGGGTTGCTTGTGCGAAGGCTGATGGGTCCTTTCTCAGCCCTTCCTGCTTTTTCAGGGATTTGCTTGGAGTTTGGTCGTGTTACTGTTTAAGAGCTGTATTTCCTCCCTGCTTTGATTGTGTTGGAGGTGGGGAGGGATTTGTTTGTTTCTAAAGTTGAGATTTTTTAAATCGTATTTCTTCAGTTCTCTGAAATAAAAGTATTTTCTGAGCCCTCAGAGGCCAAAGCCATGTTAAAAGCGGCTTGAAACGCTGTTGGGATCAGCTAGAGCCGGATCCGAAGCTGCAAAAGCCTTTTCCCAAGTGCTGCTTCCGACTCGCCTTGGGAGTGGGAAAGCGTGTGCCGAGGAGGGCTTTCAGCCTGGCTGAGCCTCGCGAGCCGGGACAGCCTGGCACGCCGGAGGTTGAGTCAAGACCAGTCAGAGCAAATAAACCTCCTTATGTCTTGCAAGAAAGACACGAGGCAGCAAAAAGGATCCGGTCTTTGGCGTCCCGTTCTCGCCAGTGAGAACATCGGCTTCTGGTAACCCGCAAAATTTCCCTGCGTAAACCAAAAAAAACCCTATTTTCCTGCTGCTTTCTGAAGAAGCCGCTCTGGACAATATGTGCAAGTAACTTGTTTGATCTAGGTCAGATTTTAACGAGTTTGCAGGCGCGTGGCTGGATGCCATGGGCACGGTGCGGCACTGGCAGCGCCGGGGGAGCTCCAGGCGCCGGGAAGGGGCTTCTTCCCATGCACCCTCGGGCCCCAGCCTGCCCGCCTGCCTTCCCTGGCAGCCGCTGAAAACCCACAGCCTCCGACAGCCGAAGAAGAGAGGAATAAACGCACATGCATGCTGCTGCTGCAGCCCGGGCTGCTGTCACGAGCCTGCGTGTATTGTCTGCAGGTTGGCAGATTTTGCATCCGGTGTGCAGTCTTGCTCCTTTGAAAAACTCAGGGTATGTTGGTTGCTCACGTGAATAATCCTGCTTGGCTCCAGGAGCCTGCTCTCCAAAGTCACGGAGGCTGGAGTGGGCACCGACGGCCACCTTGGCTCTTCAGTCGTATTACCCATTGAGATGCGAGCAGCCAAGAGCCCAGCCCGCAGGGTGGAAACACCCAGGAAAACCTCACGGTTTCATAAGCTTCTGGGAAGTTGCATCGTTCATGGTTTATATCCTTTTCTTTTACTTATTTCCTTATTACATTCCAACACAGAGGTTTTGCAAACGTGCAAATTTGACCCCACGCTGGAAGAATAACTGGAGTTCCCAAATAGAACTGTCGTTTGCACAGGGAAAACTGTCTGTGCCCTAGAAATACAACATTTGGAAGCTGCTCTATGACCTCTGCCATAAGGAGAAAGCAGGAAAACCATCAGTCTCATTGCTGGGTCTGGGAGGTACTCGGAGGACCCAACTTTTAAGACTTTCCTACAAACTTAGCACCCGGAGAACAACCTTCCTCCTTCCCTCTTTTCTCATCTCCACCTCTTGAAATTCTGGCTGAATCCTGGGATGACTCAAGCCCCAACACCTGTTTCTCCAGCCTCCCCTAAGCCCAGGATGGAATTAGCTTGTGTTGCTACAAACCTTGCAAGGGTTTGCGGAGCCCGTGGGACTGTGGCTCGCTGGCCGAGGAGCCAGGGACAACCCTAAGAGGGAGCATCACTTATGTTTTTTAGGTCCGCTATTGCAATTCCTTGGATGAGGAGGAGAAGAGGGAGCTCAAACTCTTCAGCAATCAAAGGAAGAGGGAAAATTTAGGGAGAGGCAATGTCCGGCCATTCCCCGTAACCATGACAGGAGCCATCTGTGAGCAGGTGGGTAATAGCTGACGAACTGGTGTGAGTGGGACAGATTTTAAATCACCAAAATTAAGGGGAGCTCTCAGGAACAGCACTCACACAATGCCCCCGTGAGCTGCAAGTACTGGGGTCTGTCGGGGCACATGCCAAAAGCATCCCACAATATTTGATGGGGAGCAGTCCCTCCAGCTCCTGGCCTCGTGCAGGGGGGAAGCTGGCCACAAAACGGGGATGAAAAGGGATTAAGAGGTGCCAGGAAGGAGCTGTGAATTAGCACCTTCTTCCGCTGTGGTTGTGAAAGCAGCCGGTTGGCGGTGGGCGGCAGCGGGCTCTCCCGTCCCCCGTTAAACTCCATCTTTTCCAACAGTGCGGTGGCCAGATCAACGGAGGGGACATGGCCGTCTTCGCCTCGCGCGCGGGGCACGGCGTTTGCTGGCACCCTCCCTGCTTCATCTGCAGTGTCTGCAACGAGCTGCTGGTCGACCTGATCTACTTCTACCAGGATGGGAAGATCTACTGCGGCAGGCACCACGCCGAGTGCCTCAAGCCCCGCTGCGCGGCGTGCGACGAGGTAGGAACCAGCTCGCCCCACTTAAAAGACGCGTCCCACCGTGGGTGCTGCCCGCGGGGATGGCACGGGAGGGTTCTCCTTGCCAACCGGATGGTGCTTCCCCACCCATCCACCCTGGTCCCTGCACATGGAATATGATGTTTTGGCTTTGCCATGGGTTCATGAAAGCTTTCCTTGGGGTTTCAGGTGGGAGTTTTAATTGGAGTCTCCCTAGGGCTGTTCTGAGAGATCCTCGTCTACATGCAGGGAGCTTGGGGGGGGCTTTCCATGAGTGTTTGCATTACCAGCACACCCCTTGGGCCGTGTGTTTTTAGCCCAGCTGTGTGTGGTGGTCCTCCCTTCTCTGTCTCCCCAGAAACAGCCTCTGGTGGGATGCGTGCTGTGTTTCCTACAAGGCGGTGGTGTTTGAGTACACGCCGAGCTGAAATAGGCTCTAAGAGAGGGGATTAACGGGCTGTGGGAAGCTGAACAAATGGAATACAAAACGAATATAGAAAACCTTACAGAGTCGCCTCTGAGTGTTTCTCAAGTGTCAATCTCTGTTTAAAAGGCTGGTGAAGGAAATTGTTCTGGCTTTTAAAGTTATGAAAACCATCGTGTGGAAAACCATATGTACCATAAAATACCACGTCGCATCTATGCGAGCGTGTAATAGTAAATATCCAAGGCTATGTGCACTTCAGATAGAAAGAACATTGACGTATGTATCCAATTAAATTTGTAACTTCACCAGTAAGAAAAACAGCTCCTAACCATTCAACTGGCACTACTTCCCTGTGGCTTAGGCTGGGTAAGGGTTTTTTTTCATGTACTTTTTATCCTTGCAAATTCTCATGCAAGTCTTTCATTCAGCTCCTTCTGTAACACATGCTTCTTCCCCTGAAACATCCAGCACTAATCTTGAGGAAGGGTAATGCAGGGGTAAGAGGGGCTGCAGGGAAAAGCTTTCGGTGTGACCTGTGCCAGGGCAGAGAGCCAGGGAGCAGAGCTAGGCTGCTACTTGCTCCTTTGGGTGGGCTTTGGGAGCAGAGATGGGAAGTAGAGACAACAAGAAAGCATCTGCTGAAACTATTTTAAGTGGCTGTTTCACCAGCCCACCCTTAACAGCCCACCGTGCCTCAGTTTCCCCACTGGTACAGTGGCTGCCATCATCTTTATAAACACATGGGATGGTGATGAGCCAAGTAGCTGCTTCTTCTCTCCCCTCCAGAGAGCTGCCACTTCTCCTTGTATTTTCCTCTTCCCTTGTACTCAGGTGTCTGTTTCAGACGGGTAAATGCGTTTCACTAAGTGGCTGCTCTGATCTTCCAAAGTCCAGCAGATCGATAGGTTGTACATAAGCAGGTTTATTACCCTGATCGACCCCTCTGCCGATGGGTGTGCTGATGAGCACGTTACGGCTCTGCCTTAACGCTTTGTAGTCCCTGCGTTAACATGGTCCTAAGGAATTTGCATTTTAATGGATTTTCTGAAGAAGCGATGGGTTGTCCCTGCCCTAAGCCAAACTGCGGGAGTTTCCCATGCCGTCGGGAGGGCTAGCTGTAAAATTTGGAGGTTGTATGAGCAAAGGGGCACAGCTGCCATGCACAGCCAGGAGACATGAAGGTTGTTGCCTGCATCTCAGCTCCACTCTGACCGACTCTTCTCCCCGCTCGTGTTTTCCCCCTCCAGATCATTTTTGCCGACGAATGCACCGAGGCCGAAGGGCGGCACTGGCACATGAAGCACTTCTGCTGCTTCGAATGCGAGACGGTGCTGGGGGGGCAGCGGTACATCATGAAGGATGGCAGGCCCTACTGCTGCAGCTGCTTTGAGTCCCTCTACGCCGAGTACTGCGACACCTGCGCCCAGCACATCGGTACGTGCCATCGGCCCTTGGCCCCGGGGCGGGCGGGCAGCGGGGCAAACCTCAGCTTGGAAGGTTATTCTGGCAGCATTAGGTTGTATTTAGTCTTCAGTGATGACTTGGGGCAGGACTGCCTGTGGCTGGGGGCTGCACCAGCCCTGTAGCATCCAGAGGAGCTCATGCCAAGGAGCTGGCACGGTAATTTGCTTGGTTAAACCACTGCTTATCCCTCGTTGTGGTTGGAGGGGGCAGGACTATGAGAGAGCAACCTCAGGAGCAGTTGCAACTGGTGAATACTTTCTCTGGCCTAATGTAACATGCTTTTTTTTGCCTTTAAATCTCATTTTCCTATAAACAGCCTGGCTCTTCGAGTCACAGATTATTCCCAACCATGCTTGCCAAAGGATCCTTCTGCATTAATGAGCTACTGGCAGAAAAAATGTTTATCAGGCATCATTATTGGTTTTTCATCAACCTGCAGATAGATGTTCTCAGGCAGAAAGAATTAACGCATCAGAGTCATTTCTAGAATGATGATTTAAAGTGTGTTTTATTCTGGGGGCTTGCCATCCTCCCAGCATTCAGAAGGTGGGAAGCCAGGAGGGCTGGGAAGCTGCCTCGCTGCTCTCCCCAATCCCGTTTGTCACTTGGCTGAGCATTTGCACGCACGGGCAGCCCTTTCTTTGTCCATGGAGGTGAGCTCACGTGTTCAAATAATTC
>NW_010253214.1:35172-37710 GCF_000690775.1 Eurypyga helias | reverse complement strand
CAACCATTTTGCTCTTGTGCAGCGGGCAGATGGCACGGGGAGGGGGGAAGAGCTTCAGTGGAGCACTTGCAGGACGTGGTTGCTGTGACCTGCAGCAAATCCTTCCCGAAAGCTCAGCTGCGGAGCGGTGAAGCAGCTGTTAACGCTTCTCGCCCGCTCCCTTCTCTTGTGCGTCCCCCATCTGCTGCCCTCCCCTCCAGCCGGCCGGAGCCTGTCGACTGTCAGGTTTTGCATCAGGGACAGGCTCCCTGCATCAATTCTTTTACTTAACCCAAGGAACAACCTGGGAAATGTGGCTGGGTGAGAGGCAACGGGGTGTGCTCAGATCCCTGGGGCCAGCTCTTTCCACTGCCTTTTGGAGAAGGGGCCCCAGTAGCCAAAATAAAGTTAGGATGGGGCCGCAGTAGCAGCGAGGGACAGGGATGCAATCTGCTCTGTTATGTGCTCGACCAAGGCAGCCCAAATTCCTCATTACGGTTTCGTTGGAGAGGGTTTTGGTTTTTTAAATAGGCAGTATGTTATTGCTTTGACTTCAAGGACTTTATGGAGAACTTCTTGCATTCCTTTGCTTTATGATCGGAAATATCCCCATTTAATATCAAATAGCTTGAGGCTTGGTTCTGCTGCCTTTCCCAACATTGAGAAACTCCCCAGCAAAGGCCTGTAGCCTGCAAGGAATTAGAAATGGGTTTAAATTCAGCCTGGAGAAGGCTCCAGGGAGACCTTACAGCAGCCTTCCAGTGCCTGAAGGGGCTACAAGAAAGCTGGGAGGGACTTTTTACAAGGGTCTGTAGTGACAGGACAAGGGGTAACAGGTTTCAATCGCAAGAGGGCAGATTTAGATTGGACTTCAGGAAGGAATTATTCATGGTGAGGGTGGTGAGGCACTGGCACAGGTTGCCCAGAGAAGCTGTGGATGCCTCATCCCTGGAAGTGTTCAAGGCCAGGCTGGATGAGGCTTGGAGCAACCTGGTCTAGTGGAAGGTGTCCCTGACCATGGCAGGGGGGTTGGAACTGGATGTTCTTTAAGTTGCCTTCCAACCCCAACCACTCTGTGATTCAGTTCACGCATCGGAGAAGCCCTGCTGACGGGCTGTCAAGAGCGAGCCCCGGGTGCATGTGTTTTGTTGGGGATGCACGTGTTAAGTGAACTAATGTACATGGGTTAACACTCTGCATCTCCCCCCTCAAGGCATCGACCAGGGCCAGATGACCTACGACGGCCAGCACTGGCACGCCACCGAGACCTGCTTCTGCTGTGCCCAGTGCAAGAAGTCCCTGCTGGGACGGCCCTTCCTGCCCAAGCAGGGACAGATCTTCTGCTCCAGGGCCTGCAGCGTTGGCGACGACCCCAACGGCTCCGACTCCTCCGACTCGGCTTTCCAGAGCGCGCGAGCCAAGGAGTCCCGCCGCAGCGCCAAGATCGGCAAGAACAAGGGGAAAAGCGAGGAGGGGGCGCGCAGCCCCTGCAACCAGCTGCAGGTCACCTCCAACCGCCTCTCCACCGACGTGGACCCGCTCTCGCTGCAGATGGATCTGCTGAGCCTGGCCAGCCAGACACCGAGCCTCAACAGGGAGCACGTGTGGAGGAGCAGGGACGAGCTCTATCACTACGGGAGCAAAATGGAGCAAAGTCAGTCCCAAAGCCCTTTGCAGCTTCTCAGCCAGTGCAACATAAGGACCTCCTATAATCCCAGCCAGGTCCCAGGCTCGCAGCCGGATTTATGGGCGAAACACTTCAGCAATCCGAAGAGGAGCTCCTCGCTGGCAATGAAGGGCCATGGCGGCAGCTTCATCCAGGACTGCAGGGAGGACTACTACTCGGGAAGGCTTCGCTCGCAGGAGAGCTACAGCGACATGTCCAACCAGAGCTTCCCCGAGACCCGAGGAAGTCTCAAAGTCCCCAAGTACGAAGAGGAAGAGGAAGGCGGGATGCCGACACCGCAGTGCCGCACCCGGCACCCCATCAACGCCCTCAAGTTCTCGGAGGACCTGACGCCCACCGAGCAGACTCCCCGCGGCTCCATGGAGTCCCTCGCGCTCTCCAACGCGACAGGTAACATCACCCCGGCTCCTGTCCCCCTGCAGCCACCCCGGGACCTCATCTGTGGTGTCCCTCATGCTCCGGGTCAGTGTCACGGTGGTTGTTGTCCCTCTACAGGGGTAACGGGCAGCTTGGGGACCGCTGCTCGGTGCCACGGGTTCACCTGCCTGGCTCCAGCGTGCCCGGCAGCCCCCTCTCACTCTGCTTGCTCGTTTGCAGAATGCAGGGCTGTAGGGATGGCTGGCCTTCCCATGTACCTCAAAACAAACGTTTTCAAGCTCTTTAATCCTCCATTCAGTCAAGTGGCGGGAAAAAATCAAGGCCAGCTGCTAACACAGAAGCAGATTCCAGCCTTCAGTGCTTGAAGGAGTGCTGTCAGCTGCCCTTAGGGGCTAAAAATATTCTTAAAGGCTTTGAAATAGGCCCAGTTAACCCCTTTTGCGTGTGACGAGCTAAAAGAAATTCCTCTCCCTCTATGCACGGCTCTGTTTATT
>NW_010253214.1:27805-35137 GCF_000690775.1 Eurypyga helias | reverse complement strand
AACCCAGGCGAGATGCTTGTCCCAACGGTCTGAGCCCGTTTCTCCTGAGTACATCCCAGGGCTGTGACATTCGTCAGCCCTCTCGCCCCCAAATGTGTTTGGGTTTCACCTTGCGCCTGCGGGGATGCGTGTGCGTGCACAAACGTGTCAGCAGCGGGGCTCAGGTCCACAGCCCGGCGCTGGGGGGTCTCAGCCCCCTGCACGCATCTTGCTTTTTTCCGTTCCAGCCCAACATTGCTTGGATTTGGGCAGGTTTGCCCCCGGCAAAATGGAGTCTGTCTGTCTTGTCACAGCAGCAAGCAGCCTGCGAGGTGTTTGGTACCCGGGGGGTGCTGGCAGCAGGTGATGGGGACGTACTGGTGAGCAGCTCCCGGGGAGCCGAGTGCCGCTGAACCCCAGCTCCGTGCTCAGCCCTGCCTGGATGGACAGGTTTGCTCTGCTACGCCCATGCCTCCTCGCCCTGCTCCTGCGTTTTGGCGTGTTTGTTTAGGGAAGTTGCCAGCCCCGTGCAAAGATGTGAAATGATCTCTGTGTTCAGCCAGGATCTCCCTAACCGGCGAGTGGGAAAGCAGGGGGGGAGAGGAGAAGCTATTGAGCTGGAGAGGGCTTTGCTCCAACAGCCTCAGATATACACGGAGGAAAAATAGATGTGAAACAGCGAGGGAGTTGGGAATTGCTTTCCAAAACAAGGATTCCTGTAACAAAGCTTCACGTTTCCAAAGCCGCTTGTGCTCCTGAAAACTCGCATTGTGTAAACTCCACCAGTGCAAGCGTCTTGAGCAACACCCAGTTGGGATGAGCAATCCCTCCGTATCGGAGGGGTGGTTGCATGCTTCAGGGCTGAAGCGGAACAAGTTATCGGGGATACAGGTCAGGAGATGGGAAACGTGGCAAGGCCTTCATATTACAATGAAAATCATTCTGCCTTCCCTTTTGGAAACCCCTTTTTAAAGTGCTGGGAGGGACACCTTCCAAAGGCATCCGTCCTCCACGCGCAGCCAACGCATGCGTTTCCTTACGGGCAGTGCCCGCCTTAGCGACTCGCCGCTTTCCTGCTTTCCGGAGCAGATGCTCAGCATGACGGGGCTTGCAACCCATTTAAGCAGTTCCTCTGCAGAATGAGGTGATAACATTTTTATTAAGGTGTAAGATTCTAATAATTTTCCTTGGCCTGGGCCCTGGCTCTGCTCGAGCTGGGGGGCGCTGCGGCAGGAACAGGCAGCTCCACCCGGGCCATGTGAGCAATTATGGAGGACGCAATTATCATGCTATTTAATCAACAGTGTTTTGAGGACAAGGAGATTCGGTGACCTGGACAAGGTCTGTGGGACGGGTTTTTGGGCGGGGGTTGTCAGGGAGCAGTGCCCCACTGCCTGGCTTTTCCTGTCCCTGTGCTCCCCGCCACAGCCGAGCAAGCTGCCCAGCAAGCACCCCAGTGAAGCTCCCCCCAAAGCAGCCAGGGGGGCCACCTTGACCCATGCCCTCTGCCCTGCACACCCTAGCTCTGCTTTGCAAGAATCACAGAATGGTTTGGGTTGGAAGGGACCTTAATGACCATCTAGTTCCAACCCCCCAAGAAGCTCCCGGGCATCCAGATACAAAGCCCCTTTGAGCTACTGATGCTGCCCAGTTGCTTCACCTTATAAAGTGAAATAATTGATGTTTCATCCATCTACTATTTTATGTCATCACTGAAAATGTTCTTTTTTATAGGGAGCTGAAGGGCAAACAGTCCCTGACCTGCAGAGCACACGTTAAAAGCTGGTCCCTCCCTGGCAGCAGATTTTGCCTGTGATGTTTCTATTATGACTTAACTACTAATTAGCCAGAGACGTCAGTAAAAGCAGATAACTCACGGGGTGTGCAGCGGTAGTCCCTGGCCTCTGGCCACCTCCTGTGAGCAGATAATATATATAGTATTGCTATACCCCCATAATATTTGTAGTGCATTCAGCACTGGACCAGGGGGTCACCCATTGGGGTGATCTGCATGATCCCAGGTCTCCTCAGGACCCCAGGTTTTCACCTCACCAACAGAATCGCTTTAAAGCCTCGTGGGTTAGTAAAGGGGTGTTAACTCTGTTAATCCTGGGCACTTGCCCTAAGATTGTGGATTGAGCTCTGCTGTCTCGCCGTGTCGTAGCACCCCAGCAGACACCCGAGTTGCGGAGGTGGCCGTGACCCTCCTCGTGCTCTGTTTCGGGGTTTGAATTAGGTGGGAGCGTCTCTGCCGTCCTCTGACTGTGCTTGAGTAGTCGCCACTGACGCTGATGTGATTTAACCACATGCCCTGGCAAAGGGCAGAGTTCCTGCTGGGGGAGGGCATCTCTCCTTTCCTCCTGCGGTTCTGTTTGAAAATCCCTTCTCTGCCATCAACCAAAGGCAATGACAGACTCTGATCCGCTACGTCTTCTCCTTGGAGGCTGGGTCTTCCTCCTGCCCAACATGGATGGAGAGGCAAAGAGCAAATAGTATTTCCCAGCACGTTTTCCAAGAGAGAGCTCGTTTTTGCTGGATTTTATATTGTCTTTTATATTTGATTTCCTTTGGCTGCTTCAGCTTTTTTTTTTAATGGCATTAGCAACAATACACAACAGTGGATGCTGTAGCAATGTTTACCCTATAACTCCCTTCATTAAGCAATCAGGACGATGCTAAGATGGAGTTTGTCCAGGAAGTTTCTCTCATGAGGAGTCTTGTGATCCTACCAGAGGTTAATCACTTCCCGGACGATACTTGGTCCGTCACAGCCCTGAGCTCTGCCTTGCTCTGCTTGTGCTTGCCTTGCCCTCTGAAAAGCTTTTTCAGGCGCAGTATGTGCCTAGAGCAGCTGAATTAGAAATCCAGAGCTGATCTCTGCTGATTCCAAGCAGTCATTTCCACAAAATGCCAGCTGGTCAAATAGCCTGCTTAAGAAGGTACCTGCGGGCTAAATGTTATTCTCCGGGCACAGTCTCTTTGTGTGCAGCTGGCAGGGAGCAGGAGTGCTTCGGAGGGAGAAGTCGCGATGAATGGCGACACTGTCATCTGCAAAAGGAGAAATAGGTTTTAAGTATTCCCTGAGATCATGCGTTTGGGAGAGGGTAACGGCCTCATCTGTCACAAGCATAAATCCACGGGAAAAAAAGATGATAAACTGGTGCTGTTACAGGGTGGAATGTGATTTCACATGTACGGCACGTGTTTCTGCTGTCATCGGTGTCACGAGATGCCCAAAGGCCTCAAATAGCTTGTTTTTCCAGAACTAAACAACAACTGAGATATTCCTGAAAGGAGGGAGAGAAAATGTGCGAATATGCACGTGGGTCAGCACTGATCCCTGTGCATCTGAGTTGCAGAGTGACCTTACAGCATCATCCCTCTCCAGTCCCCTCTTTGTCCTCTGCCTGCGGAGGGGCTGAAAGCTTGGGTGGGGGGAGAAAAAAACATGGTTTTCAGGGCTGGGGTGTATTTTCCAAGAAGCATTCAATACTCAGCCTCTCCGGCACTAAGGGTTTGGGAGCAGCTCTTGAACACCCTCAGTGCGAGCAGAGCCCCGGGGACTGGTCCCATCCCTGTGTCCTCGGTGGCACTGCATCCCATGGGTGCTCCCCTCCCCATTGGGCTGGAGGGGGTGACTGCCCCGGGTGCTTCATCCCAGTTACACAAGCCAGAAAATGACACATTGGCTGTTCTTGACTTCTAAGAAAAATGAGGCTTCCAGCTCTCTAGCATACTCCTACCATCCTCTTTCCTTCAGACATGACCAGCGTCAAACTGCTTCTGAATTGGAAGATGGGATCCCTGGGGGGATTTCTTGCACTTTTGAGACCCAGATATAACATTCTCCAGTCCAAGTCAGGTCATTTCAAAACCCAAAATGTAAAGGTGAGGCTGGATGAGGCTTAGAGCAACCTGGTCTAGTGGAAGGTGTCCCTGCCCATGGGACTGGATGGGCTTTAAGGTCCCTTCCAACCCAAACCATTCTGTGCTTCTGTGATAAAATAGAGGTTTTCCTTCCCAAAGGGCCAATGCTGAAGCATTGTAAAACCTGCCATTATAAAACTGTCTCTTCTCCCCCTTGCTCGCCTTTGGCCGCTCAGCAGCGGGAGGTTTGGTGTGCTTACGGTGAGGGGCGGCCGCACGCGTGCCCTCAGCCCTTCGGTGTCACACACGGATGCGCCAAGCGTGTGGGGGAACAAGCAAACCAAAGGGAGAACCAAGACGGACTTCTGGGAGGAGATGTCGGGGGGAGCGATAGCACATCATCCCCGAGCCGGCGTGTTAGCCATCCTGCCTTGTCTGGGGAAGGCGAAGGAGCTGGTGGTGCCAACAAGGGGGGGTTCAGGGGTGCTTCTGGGCTAAAATCCAACCCCTTTCCCGGGCAGCACCCGTGGAAGGGACTTCTTTCAGCAAGCCGAACACAGGGACTGATCGGGTGGGAAGTACACCCTGACGCCCTCGGGCAGGGGCATATCGTGGGAGGCTGTCGGCACCGCGACCCACTTGGTGAGCGCTCTGCTTTCCCCCAAATTGTTTATTTTCCACCATTTCCAGTTACATAAGGGCTCTGCTTTATTTCTGCACACCCTGAGGTCGCTCAGAAGTGAGACAAGGCTGAGCTGTAAACAAAGCCCTTGGGCAGGCTGTTTCTCCTTAAGCTCCTTTTGTAGTTCTTGGGGTTGAACTTGAAATAAACCCTGTCTGGGGGGTGGCGAGGATGTGCCTGCCTGGTGCTGTGGGACAGGAGGCTCTAACACAGGGCGGCTGGACACGAGATGCTGGGCCATCCACTCCTGCGCCTCTCGAGCTGCACTTAAACACGGGCTGGCTGGGCCAGGCATGGGCTTTTGGAGCAGGCAGGCACCTATATGGGGCTCAGGTGGCAAGGACTGCGATGCACAGGTGTACGTGTGCACTCTGATAAATGTAAAGGCAAGAAGCAAGCGTCAGCAATATCCTAAATCAGGGTGTTTTGCACTGCCTCGCTGGGGTGAAGCAGATCTCTGCAGTGGGATGCTGTCTGCTGTAAGGCCTCACCCCATGCTCGCCCGGCTTCGGGGGGGTTGTTTAATTTAATGGGGGCTGGGAGCTGCTTCCCCTCATGGGGGGGCTTCGTTCTCAGCCTCACACCAAGCGTACGTGCTCTCTGCGGCCCCTCTGCTGTCGTTTGCTGAGTGGTTTAATAATTGGTAATTAATGCAACTTGCAGCCCCGGTTTAGCAAAGCTCGCAGTGAGATGTGAGCGCCTCGGCGTGCTTTGTTGTGGCAAGGTTGTAGAGGTGATGCTCACGAGGAATAGCTTTGTGCCATCGCTCCGCTTACTGGGTTGTTATTTCCCTTGGCAATGTTTTATGGGATAAACATGTTTCTTAATAGGGGTGGGGAAGGACTTCAGAGAGGATCGTACAGCATGTTCTTAGCAAACCTTAATGTTAACCAGAAACCCGCTTTGTGTTCCTGGTGCTGGAGCCAGCTCAAGTTTTATATCAAACACCCGCAGACGAGCTACAGCTTTCACTTGTGCTCCTCCGGAAGGCGTGCGTTTCCATGGCTGCGGGGTGAAATATTGAGCCTGGCAGCCCCACGCAGTGGAGAAGAACCTGCTGTGTCCCCGTGCGCCGTGGTGCTGGCTCCAGTCTTGCCACCGGACGGCCGCTGGACCGGGCTGGTGGCAGCAGATGCCATCTCTCATCTTCCAGCGCGGCAGCCTCTGGGGCAGCTGACGGATGCGCTTGGCATCTCAGAGCATCAGGGTCTCGTGGAGTCAGCGTATCACCCCTGGGCTTTGCACCCTTGGAAAGGGCTCGGTGATGTGGTAACGCCATGCCGTGGGCCATAGTAGGGTTCCTGCTCTGCTGGGTCGCCTCGGAAACAGGTTGTCAGGTTTCCTTCTTAGAAAAAAAAAATCACTGCATGGTGGGGTCTCCCTTCGTGCGCTCTTTCTTCCAGGTTAGGGCTCGCTTGGGTTATTAGCTGTGTTCCCTGATGAAACACTTCATTAAGAGGGAGCGGCAGTAGCTGTAAATAAATCCTGGTAATTCAAGATTGGGTCTCGATGCCCTGATGTAGCTCTGAAATGGCAAATGACTGCAGGAGGGGGAGGTTGATGCCACCTTCACCATGTCCTAAGCAATGTGGGATCGGAGACCCGGAGCTACCCTGCCTGTGCCCAGGCATCTGCTGCCTTCAGGTGCCCAGGAAACCCTCTGGTGCCAGAGTCTCCCCTGGCCATCTCCTGCTGTGCTTGCACAGGAGGAGTTTTCTTCTTCTCCAAGCTGAAAGTTTCCTTGCAGGAGTTCAGCATTCCCCTTCACAAGCATTTTTTTCCATGTTTGAAGGTTGTTATTATATCCCCTTCAGCTTTCTCTCTTCTAGACTAAACAACCCCTGCTCTTTCAAACTTTATGCCTAGGTCGTGTTTTCTAGATGAAATTTTTTAGACAAATGGTTATTGCTGTCCTCTGAACTCCTTGCGGTCAGGCCGGAGCGCTCCAGGCTTGCTCCTGCTATGCCTTGCTGAGGTTTTGTGGATCTGCAGAGAGGAGCAGGATCATTTTGTGAGCGTTGAAAGACTAATCTGAGCCTCCTGAGGCTTTACACCTCGCGTTGGTGCAAATGCAAAGTTAAGCCTGGAGCTGCCTTCGTGTTTCGTGTTGGTTGGAAGTCGTATCCTTGACCTGGTACCTGCTCTGATCACCGTGCGAGCTGTGTGGCGTTCTCGGTGTCTTTGGGGATGCTGTAAAAGCACAGCTTTGCTCCTGAGTGAGCAGAAGAAATCCTTCGCTGCCACCGTGAGCAGATAAAAAGATGCTTCCCTGGCCACGCTACTTGCTGGGTCACTCGCTAGTGTGGCTCCCAAAAAAAGGCTTTATGGTTTTTTGCAGCCTGCCACATCTGTCTGGGAAGATGTGTTTGGCCCTCGGCAAGGAGTGTTTCCCATGCTGTTATATGGAAAAATGAAGTTGTTGGGTTTCGGGGTGGCTTTGCTGCTGTCTCCTGAGCAGGGGCTCTGTCGTGCCCTGAGCGCCGTGTGCTGGCGGTGGTTGTGTACATGCTCCGTGCTGGATTCCTCTTAATATCCACATTTTCTCAGCGATTCAAGATCTTCAAATGTGTGTGCTTAATTATAACCAGGCTGGCTGAATGAACAGCCAGAGACGTCCCCTGGACCTCATAATCTCTGATTAAGCCTTGTGCTCCAAGCACGAGCTGTATGTGTGTCGCCGACTCCGTGTCTGAAATTGCTTCTTCCTTTGCCAACCCAGAGGAAAAGAAAAAGCACTTGTGGTGTGTCCTGGAGGTGTGTGCAGGGGGTTGGAAACCTTGTTTAATTTGAAAATAGCGTTCCAC
>NW_010253214.1:0-27744 GCF_000690775.1 Eurypyga helias | reverse complement strand
GGCCGTGGCAGAGGGAGCCAAGACCCATGGGTGCCACCCGATGCGGCTGGCTCTGTACTGGGGGTGAAGCACTGGCTCGCCTCGTGCCCCCTGGGAGGCAGGACGAGGTCAGCCCCTTTCAAAGGATGCTGCCAAAACCAATTTGCCGACACCGCAGAAGCATCCCGCGGCATGTGGAGCTGTATTCCTGCACGGCGCTGCTCATTCTTATTGCAGCGCCGCGCCGGTTCTCTTAACGAAGGGTGGCATAAATGTCACCGAGGGCTCATTTTCTTTGGCGTCAGCTATTGTCTGACAGATCTGATTAAGGCCACATTTGGCTGTCAGCGGCCGTGATTCACGTTCGGATCAGCTCCGCCGGCAATCCCATTGTTATTCCGGCTTTTCAGGAGGTCTTTGTGCATGTTACCGAGTTGCTTTTCCCTCCCGGGGGGCTGCTGGGGTCCTCCACGGTGGCACAGGAGGGGCATGGAGAGCAGTGCCTGATCTGACAAAAGGCATCACTGGGATCAAGGGCAGATCACGGGTCCAGGCGCTGGGAATCGCTCACTTCTGGAATGGGAATGGGAAGCCCGGGTGGGCACGTCCTCAGAAGACGGGGACCCCGTGCAGGACTGTTTCCAAAGGGCGATCAGCAGGGTTGGGTTAGCTCTCCTGAGATCAGCGTGGCTTAGGGAAAAAAGGCGTGAAGCTGGCTTGAGAAGTGTGTCCTTTTTGAACCAAAACGTGGCTTTAGCTCCTTTTTGAACCTAGCCTCTCCCTTTTCCTGCAGCGTTCAGGGATTGCCGTCGCTTTACCTTCCTCTGTCATCGGAAACTGCAGAAACAGTTCTGTTAACGGGGGAAGAGCAAAGGAGCAGAGAGAGGTGGCTGCTGGGACTCGGGGAGCAAAGCCAAATCTTGCGAGACCCAGCAGCGGCTTGCACTCAAGTGCTAAAGCTCTCCCTGGTGCCACTGAAGGGGAGGATTTGGAAAACCTTGCCCATTTTTGCAGGATCTGTTGGTCTTTTTAAGTCCAAAGAAACCCTGAAGCGGCTCGTGAGCGGGGTTAGTGACAGCAGCCCTTGTTGTGGCTCAGGTTTGGCAGGCAGCGGCCGATGCCGGAGGAGCTGGGCTCTCGATGAATTGTGAACAGCTTTGGTTAAGGGGGAAAGAAGTTTAATCTTGAATTGTGGGCTGGGTTGTTGGTTTGGTTTTTTTTAATTCATTTACAAAGCTGTAAATTCTCGGTGATTGCACAAGGGCTGTGCGTCATGTTGGAAATCTTGCTGATGGTGCACAGCTCTCTGCGTTTGCTCTGCACGGGGAGGTTGTCGGAGAGGGACGGGGAGAGGAGCGCCAAAGTAAACAACTCTGCGTTTGATTTGGGATGAAATGGATTTCCTTTGAAACAGCTTGTGAACCATGTTGTCCTGAGCTTGCAGTGCAAGTGCTGACTGCTGCCGGTTGTCAAGCCAATGTGGAGATAGTCTGAAAATAGGCAGAAAACACACAGAAAACAATGCCAAGGACTATGGTGACATGGGGTGTGTTGAGTTTGTCATTGATGAGTGGGCGCTGAGGGGACACCCCGCTTCTCTGCTGCTGGGTTAAGGCTTTCTGGGCTGGAGGAAAGCACCTTGCAGGAGCTCAGGGCTGGCCAGCACATGAGAGAGACCCGATGGGCCACCTTCCCAGGCAGAGCCGCCCATCAGGCCGATGTTCCTGGCTCCTGCCCACATGCATCTCCATGGATATCTGCAGTGATAGTATCATAGAATCATGGAATGGTTGGGGTTGGAAGGGAGCTTAAAGCCCATCCAGTTCCAACCCCCTGCCATGGGCAGGGACACCTTCCACTAGACCAGGTTGCTCAGAGCCTTGTCCAGTATGGCCTTGGACACTCCCAGGGATGTGTCATCCACAAAGGCCTGACCCTCCTGCCGTCCCACTGCTTATGGGGAGCTTCAGCAGACCCTGTGGGGCTCGGGTGTTTCCTCACCTCCTGGGAAACCCAACTGCATGCACATGGCCAAGGCTGCGCTTTCAGTCCCCCCCACAGATGTCATTCAGGGGACCTGTGCAGCGCAGCATGGTGTCAAGCCCAGATTAGTCAGTGGCCCTGTTTTCAGCTACCCCTGACATTGTTCAGTCCAGAACATGTCATCATTGCACAAGGTGTGGGTGCCAGATCATGGCGCCCTAGTTATCTCGGCGTGCAGGAAGCCTCAGGTTACCTCTGATGCGTAATTTCTCACTGGCATCGCTAGTTATTCCTATCAAGTCGCAGACAGTGTAGACATATGGGGAAGGAAGTCGTGAAAAGCAACTTGGATTCCAACTCAAAACACCTTAAATTGGTGTGATTTCCCCAAAGGAGGCATTGCCTGCTCTTTAAAAAAAACACCCAACCCTCTTGAAGGGCTCTTCAGGACAGCTTTTAAACCCCTGAGTTATTTTTTAAAGCAAAAGTCTTGGGCCAAAACCAGCCTTCTCCCTGCATCTCTGCTGATAGAAAATTCTCCTCCTTAACTCTCTTTTTTCCTTACTTTTCCCTTTTCCTGCAAAGGCCTCTCTGCAGACGGTGGAGCCAAGCGCCAGGAGCATCTCTCCAGGTTCTCGATGCCTGACCTGAGCAAAGACTCGGGCATGAACATCTCAGAGAAGATGAGCAACATGGGGACCCTGAACTCCTCCGTGCAGTTTCGAAGCGCCGAGTCCGTCCGCAGCCTGCTGTCAGTGCAGCAGTACCAGGACATGGAGCCGAACCTGCACGGCCTGGCCAGCCCCCTCGGGTACCGGGAGCGGGCGTCACACGGGCGGATGCACCAGAGCTTCGACTACGGCAGCGGGGTGCCCGGGGGCAAGCTGGGGGCACAGGAGGGCTCGAGGCACGCCCCCATGAGCGAGCGCACGCGCCGGCGAACTAACCTGCGGGATGATGACCGGCATTACCGCCCGCACCGGCCCCGGCGGTCTCGACGTTCCCGGTCGGATAACGCCCTGCACCTGGCCAGCGAGCAGTGCTACCGGCTGAAGGAGAGACCCTCGCTCCGAGCCAGGGAAGACTACGACCAGTTCATGCACCAGAGGAGCTGCAGAGAGACGGTGGAGCAGGGTCCCCGCAGGGACGCCTACGGCCACTGTCCCCGGACAGTGTCGGATCTCGCCTTGCAGAACCACTTGGGCGAGAGGTGGGGGCCCTACTTCGCCGAATACGACTGGTGCTCGACCTGCTCCTCCTCTTCGGAGTCCGACAACGAGGGCTATTTCCTCGGGGAGCCGATTCCCCAACCCGCCCGCCTGCGGTACGTGACCAGCGAGGAGCTGCTGCACAAGTACGGCTCGTACAGCATGCCCAAGTCCTCCACGCTGGGCGGCAGGGGACAGTTGCACAGCCGGAAAAGACAGAAGAGCAAAAACTGTATCATCTCCTAATGGCATCCTCGCCGGGCACCTTGGCAGAACGTAAATTAACTCACAAACTTGCACTGGTTTAGGTGATCTAAGCGCTTTTATTGTGACTAAAAAGCCCCGAAGAGTAGGGATTGTAAGAAGGTTGTAGACTGGCTTCTATAAATAGTCATAATCCTGGGCACGGTGAATATATTTTGCACATCTCTGGAGGAAAAAAAAAAATCAAAAAAAAGTTCACTTTAGCCTGTAATATTTACCCCGTAGGTTTTTCCCTCGTTCTCCCAAATACTGCCAACCTTTTGAGTTCCGTCCATCCCTACGTTCTGGGTACCACCGTTGACTCTCCGCGTCCGTTTGCCGGTAGCTTTTGCTTTCCGCCACGTGTTTTCCATTAGCCACGTTGGTAAGTAATTTGTCTCTCTCGGACAGAGTGGGAGCTTAAGTTATTTCCGTGATTGTTGTAAATGCAATGTAAATGAGAGTTTGGAGAAAATATTTTTGTATTTTGTAATATCAGAGGAATTTCTATATCTTAGGAGTCACTGGGAAAACGCATGCACGTTCAGAACTGTTTTCAGCCGGAGCTAAGCAAACAGTACTTTGGGACCCCCCTTTCCATTTTATCATCAAATTTCCTAACTAAGTGAGAGTTTGAGTTGTCATTTGGTTTGAGTCATGGTTTGTTTTGGGGTTTTTTTAACCCTTTTTTTTCCTGTTTGTTTGTGTTGTTCCTGGTAAATAAAGAGAACATTTTCAGATTCATTAAATCTTGAAGAGGCCTCGGTGGCATTTTGAAGTCTGCTCACGCCTGTGATTTTCAGGTACCCTCCATCAGTCAGATACAGGAATCTTGACAGCTGCAAAAGGGACTTTTTTTTTTTTAATTAATTATTAAAGGAGAAAGAACAGAACTACCAAATGTCCACAACGTTGTAAATGACCAAAGCCAGAGAAGGAATTTTACACCTCTGTAGAGAACGCTGAAGTTACTAAACGTTGAACTATTATTTGGAGTAAATAAAAGTGTAAATGGTGCAATTGTGTGATGTCAGCATGACATTGTTTTGAATATAGACTTGTCTTATGGTGCTCTAGTCTCCTGGGTTATGTTAACTGCTGTTCATTACCAAGTGGAAGTCTCAATATTGCCTACTGCCTATCGCGTATGAGAACGACCGCGAGCTGCTCCCGGCGGGCCTGATCCTGCCCTGGCCAGGGGGTTCAGCCCCTGCCTGCGGAGCCAGGAAAGCCCCACAGCATCCTCGCCGTGGCAGAGCGTTCTCTAAACAGGGCTCAGCTGTATTGTGTTATGGTGGATGTGAGTTTGTTCTCTGTACGCTTTAAACCACTGGGGTGCTGCCGTCGCAGAGCATCCCGCAGCACAGGCGGATGTACAGGCCGATGTCGGATCATCCCGGTGCTGCCCGGGATGGGGAAGGTTGGCAAAAGGGGCTCACGGCACCCAAAGATGCGCCGGAGGGTGTTAAGCTAAAGCTGGCCTTGCAGCCGCAGGAGGGCTGAGAGGCTGAACTGGCTGCATCGCCCTCACCCCACACATCTCAGGGTGCCCCTGCGCCTCGGCCAAACCGGTCCCGGCCCTGCACCCCAGGGAGGATGGTCCCACTGCAGGGCTGGTGCCGGCACCCCTGGGCATGCGCAGGGACCCCCCTTTGCCTACCGAAAGCAGCAGATGCAGAAAAATCTTGAAGATGGATGTCTCCATACCACAGACTATTGCTAGGAATTCTTTTGTTGTTTGTAAAGGACAATGTGATAATTATTATTCCTTTAAAAAGAAAAACAAGCAAAAAAAAAAAGAGAAATTACACTTAAGTATATTTAAAAAAGAAATGTTTTTTCCAGTTGGAATAAATGGAAGTATTCATCCAAAGGGAAGAGTCTCACGTGTATGATTTTTTGCTCTTAGGGAGTGTTGGCTAATTGTGAGTATTGGAAGGGGGCTTTTTACAAGGGCCTGTAGTGACAGGACAAGGGGTGACGGGTTTAAACAGAAAGAGGGAGATTGAGATTGGACACCAGGAAGAAATTCTTCCCGGAGAGGGTGGGGAGCACTGGGACAGGCTGCCCAGAGAAGATGTGGATGCCCCCTCCCTGGAAGTGTCCAAGGCCAGGCTGGATGAGGCTTGGAGCAACCTGGTCTAGTGGAAGGTGTCCCTGCCCATGGCAGGGGGTGGGACTGCGTGGGCTTTAAGGGCCCTTCCAACCCAAACCATTCTGGGATTCTATGAGTAGAAAACTTTTCATTTAGCTGGTCTTACAATAAAAGCACAAGAACCAGCTCAGCCCCATCCCTGACGTCGTTTCAGTGGGCAGGGAAAGCCATCGGAGGAACATCTCCTGCCCACCACGCACCTTCCCCAGGGTTAGTCACCTGGACTCCTTCTTTGGTATTAAAAAAAGCCAAGTCTTCACCAGGTGTAAGTCAGCGCAGCTCAGCTGAAATCCTTGGCAGGCCTCCGGCTTACGCTGGGGGAGACTTCACCCTGTAATTTATAAATAAAAGCCTTTTTCTTAGAAAGATCACAGATCTTTCCATGTTTTCCAAAACAGACCTGGTAAGTCGGGTAGGGGTATTGCTTTCAATGACAGGTATGTCACTATAACTACAGGTTATTATATAACTGGCATTTAATATGTACAATTTAATTCATCATCAGTGATTAAAAGCACAATGAATGTTGTCTGTCAGCTCTGGTACAGCTGAGCTGCTCTTTGTACAGCAGGAGCCTGAATCGCTCGGCAAATGGTAAAAAACCTAATCCCCAGCCTTTCCCCTTTAACTGCTTGCTGCTTCTCCCCAGGGGTCACCTAACAAGCTCTAAAGACTTGCAGAATTGCAGCACCTTTTCCCACGCAACTTTGTACCAAAATCCAGGGCCTGCCGTCCCCGTGCACAGGACCGTCTTGCTCTGCGAAACGCGGTTCTTGCCGGAGAGCATCCCTGCATCCCACTGATGCGCATCCCAGCTGTCACGCAACGCTGGAATCAGAACAGATGGGCAACAAACTGGGGAGAAGGAGTATCAGGGGTGATGCTCACCTACACTGGGCTCTTCACCAGCACTGCAGAAAGGTCTCGGGTTGCTTTTTGGAAGATGTCGCTGGCAAAATAACAGGTCAATGGGAATTTCAGCAATGTAGGTGCAAATGCAGCTTCCAAACCCACAGACTGCAAGCTACATGGTTAAAAAAAAAAACCCAAAAATTGAATGCCTTTTTTTTTCCTTAGCTCATTCAGGGTATGATTAACCATTTCTGACAAACCCACTGAACTTGAGGGATGGAGCTACAAGCCTGTAAAATCTCGCTTCGTCGCCATCTGGCCCCGCTGGTTCAACTCGCGGCACACGCTGCGTGCGGGTGCCAGCGCCCCGTGGGAGTGGGGGGGCACGTACAACCGGTTTTTTTTGCGTCTCCAAGAACTGAGTAAAGGTGACACCACCTGAATGAAGCTCAGGGTGAGGGTCAGCGGGCCCAGTTTCCCCAGGGAGGCAAACGGGGCCCAGTGCTGGGATCGCTGTTTGGCTGAGGGAGTGGGACGCTTGGAGCCAACTCCTCAGACAGCTGTGTTGCCAGAGTCAGCCTGGCACATTGTCAATGTCGCTTAAAAATAAGTAAATAAATGAAATCTGAGCAGGTCTATTGCTGCCACAATTTTCTCCCATTTAAAAAAATCTTGGTTTTTACCTTTTTTCCCCAAAACGTCCTTGGCAAATCCCACCCAGAGTGACCTTGGGGATGGGCTGGCTTCAGCGGTACCCTGGTCACCCCAGCGTAACCGTGCGATGCTGACCTTGGCTCTGCCTTTAGCAATCGGGCTCAGAGAGTGCATCACCTCCCGCAAGCTGAGCCCGAGTACGCAGACGCCCAACCCTTCAACAGCAAAGCCAACGTCCGCATCGCGTGCTCGGCCACAGCCTGGGCAGCATCCTTCATGGCCCATCTCCCCAGCAGACTGGGTGGGCACTGGTAAGGTCCCTGCAACACCCAAAATGGCCCAACATGGGCAGCTTGTTGGCCTAAAAACCACTGGAGCTGTGCAGGGAAGCTTCCAGCACATTGAGGCTTGTTTTTCGGGAATGCAAAAGCCACACAGCTTTGAACGCATGCAGCTAAATTATAATGAGATGAGCAGAGCCTCATGCTCACAAACGAGCATGCTTCTAGCATCACGATTTAATACCCTAAAAAGACCTGAACACGCAGCACGGGGCTGGCAGCATCAAACCTGGCACCGCTCTGCCGCTGTTGCCCTGGCTCCCCCAGCCAGCTTCCAGCTAATCTGGGTTCCTGGGCTGGGAGCTGCCATTTATCTGATGAACTTCACTCTTACAGGCTACAAAAAAAAAAAAAGATCCCTGTTCCTTGCATTTACATACAATTACGCTATTCTTGAAATCTAGGCTGTCCTCGTTCTCTCAGAGATTCTCTGCTCCTGATAGATGACCATCCTCAGGCCAGGAGAAGCTCATTAGCTAAGAGCAATTTCAGAGGACTTAGTTTTAATAAAGATCTTTTTTTATGCAACGTATTTTCAACCTAGATCCTTAAAACTCTTTAGGAATTCAGCTCTTGTTTGAGTACAAAGGGGAGTTGGTGGCCAAGGATGCTAAGGGCCGTGAGCAAGTCACTAAACCCAGTAATAACATTTTTGTTCTTGCAAGGACTAGATCTTAATTCAGCCTCCGAAGTGGGAGTCTCGTGAGCCAGGTTTCAACTCTTCACCTCGCCTGAGGTGCTGCCAAGCCCACCGCCCTGTCAGAGCATCCACAGCCCAGAGCCACCCCATTCCCACCGTCATCACCGCACGTGAGGTCACCAACCTGGACGCGTTCCGTAGCCGATTCCTGCGTGCCAGCAGCATGGTTTGAGCAGCTTCCCTTTGCCTTTCTGAGTGTGAGAATGCACCTTTCCGTTCCTTTTAAACTGGCTGCAGACAAACACCGACCGGTTGACGGGTGTCAGCTCTGCAGCTGGAGGGCTCGCCGTGTTTCAATACTTTACAATACTGAAAGAAAGGAAAAAAATAAATGAATACAAAGCTTTTACTACCAGGCAGGTACTGCTAGACACTGACAGTTCATTTGTTAGACAGCAAGACATCACTACAGTCACTTCTAGTGACAAGAATGCCTGCCCGGGCCTCTGAGTAGGAAAAATAGAGAAAATGTATAATATTTGAGTCTGCTCCCTCTGTCCATCGACACTGACTCCAGCATTGTGCTGTGAGCCTCCCTCCACCTAACAGCATCAGCTTCATCTGCCTCCAGGCTTCATCCTTACCTGGGAGGAGCAGAGGAAGCCAGCTCGCAGGCTTAACCCAACCGATGGCACACTGCCCCTTCTCGCGGTGACCACAGACCCCTTGACCACGGCTCCACCTTTCTGCTTCTTCACTTATTAGTAACTCAGCAAATCACCAGTTTCCCTGTTTTAGGCAAACACCGTCTTGCTAAAGCATTCTCGGAGAGTTTTCCCATTGAAAAAGCAAATATTTATATCTGCTGCCCTCTTAGAGGCTCTGGATACGATCAGCTCTTAAGGAAAGGTTTAGCTGAAAGAGCTGATTTATTAAAATGGATAAACAAAGCCTGTGAAGCAAGTTCATTCAGTCTAAATAAAGCATTAAGCTCTGAAGAGCGCACATCAGATCACAGTATATACTTACATACACATATATATGTGTGTATGTGTATATACACATAATTCACACAATCAAACACGCAGTCCTCCGGACTGGCATCCCGTATCAACATCACCCCAGGAGAAAGCTAGCCCTGAGCCAGGCCGTGTGTATATTAGGCAATGTATATATTAGCACATGCCCTGATTTTTAACAAATCCAGCCTGGCAACCTGCTCCCACCGCAGCTGCAATGATCCCTTCGGCTGCTGGCCCTGCTTGTTCGCTGTGCCTCAGTTTCCCCACCTCCAAACCTCCACCGCAATGCTGCGTTTTACCAACAAGGACCTTAAAAAAACCCTGGGTGAGGGAGGCTGCCAACACAGATCTAATTTAACCCAGCGGCTCTGGCTCAGGGTTTGAGGCAGTTTTGTTGGCACCTGGGTGCGAGCACGCTCGAGCCCCGGCCCCAGCCGCGTTTCCTAACGACACAAGCCACAGATCCTCGCTATTCGAAAAAGCTCACTTCTGCTGTACACAAGATTATTTTTTTCTTCTTTTCTGTACATCGGGCTTTAATTGTCAATTATTTGCTCACGAGCACTCCTTCATGGCTGATGCTGTAGCAGACTCCAGCAGTTTTTATTTTGGTACTGGGTATAATTAGCTTTTTTTGGAAGAGCGAGGCAGGGCAGAGATCCATTCTTGCTGCTCATCACATAGTCATTATTTACATTTTTCAGTATCCCAAGTAACTGGGCGCAGAAAACAAATAAATGGGGACTGAAACATACACAAAACATCCGGAGACGCCGCAATTCTGTAATTATTGCTGCTCGTTCGCAATGACACGGGCTCCACAGCGTGCCCATTGGAAAGGCCATTCCCGTATCGGCCTGATGGAGCTTTTTGCTGTTGGGTTGGATGCTTCCAGATGGGTTCCCCCCTGCCCCCTCCAGCCCCGTCTCACCTTAAGTCACCGCCAAAAGCCAAAATAGCACATTTTCTGGTCAACACTGGGAGGCAGCGGCTCTTGGCCCCCAACAGTTAAATACAGCTGGGCAGATTAGGGCTGTTGAATAATTTGTATGGTGACGCTTCAAAATAGTAACTCCTCCGGCCTGTTCCATCAGCTCCTGTGGCTGCTGAGCAGTTTATGAATATTTAGGAAGTTTTACTAAATTCATAGACTCTGGTAAAAAACAGTTTAAAAATGTCGAGTGAAACATCAGCGCACCTCATCGCCGACTGTTCCGATGGCCGCAGAGGAGGGAAGGGCAGCCAGGGTGAGAAAGGAAAAAAAGGAGAAAGAGAGATGGAAAGGAAAAAGGGAAAAGGGAAAGGGAAATAATGGAAATGGAGGGGAGAGAGATGAAGGGGTGAGCAGGAGAAGCTCTCCCCACGCTGGAGAGGCAGCAGGGAGGGGGCAGCCCTCGGGGAAGGGGCAAGGGCAGCAGAGCATCTCCTGCAGGAGACCCTGGCCCTGTGCCACAGCCTCGTCTCTGGAAACATCATCTTCCAGCAGCTTATTTTGGAATTTGCAGTGGTGGAACTCAGCATGTCCAACCTCCCCCCACCCAGTCATGGCAGTGGAGGGGTTTGCTCAGAGGAAGCAAATCTTTGCACATTTATGACCATAATCGTTTATGGCAAAAGATACGGAGAAAGTCGATTCTGGATGCACGGAGAAGTGGAGCAAACAAGCATCGCTCCCCACGGAGGCTTCCCTGCAGCTCCAGAGATCCCTGCCTTTAATGCTCCTGGCTTGTTAACAGCCAAGAGAGCTGGGAGAGCCTGTCTAGGGGGGAAGAAAGGCAAAAATCTCCCAGTATCACTTTCATAATTCGGGAGTTTCATACTAATGTTGACGAGAATGTCATTATTGCTGAGCATCCGCGGGCCCAGGGAGTAAAATTCCTTTTATTCGTCTCAAGTGTCAGGATTTGCAAGTGCAAGAAATTTTCAAGCACTTGTCTAGGTCCCTGTTTGTATGTAAATGATGGTGTAACATTTCTCAGACTGATTTTAGCTCCCATCAGTCAAAGCATCTGTCAGCCTTGTGAGAAAAGAAACACTTTGATTCTTTCAGGTCAAAACAACCCCAAATTACACTAGAATATTGAGGCAGTTTAAAGACAAGAAGAGTAAAATGAAAATTGTTCTAAACCAGTTTTTTTCTTCTAGTGAAATTTGAATTCTTATTTTCCTTCCATCTGTAACGTTAATGTTTTTTTCACGGGTGACACAGTTTTAAAACCAAGGAAGTCAATGCAATATTCCAGTTCTCTGCAACTGGGCAGTGAATGGCACTGGATTCAGTCACAGATACAGGAGGAAACTGGGAAGAGGAATGAAACAAGCTAAGGGATGGGCAAAAATAATAGAAGTTTGAATTTCAATTAGAAATTTGAAGGCTCAGAGGTAGCGAGCGAGGCTCCAACATCTAACACTTGCAGGGATGCTGCAGGTGCCAAGCGCTCAGGCATGGGGTCCTCTCCAGGAGGTAAGTCCTCTCTCCCGAGAAAACCATGCCCTTGTCCCTGTGCACGGGGACTCCAGAGGTCTGAGGGTTTGCTCATGGCACAAATAAAAAGGGCTGTTCCCACAGGAACACTTTCCCTTTGGTGTGACCTGGGCCCATCCTTTGGCAAGGCAACCAGAGCACCCTCCACATGACTGGGGTTGGCTGCAACTGGGAAACACAGGTACAAAAACCCAAATCCGCTCACGTGAAGCAGTCTTTCTGCTTCCTCATGAAAATGAGGATTTAACAACCTGCTGGAGAGCTTGGTGTCCCCTCAGGTCCCTGAGAAGACGGTTGTCACTCTGCTCTTGGCAGGGAAGGCAAAACACTCTCTCAACAAACCCCCACTCACCCGTTTCATGCTGAGGAAGCAGCTGAAGACTGAATAGCTTTAGCACACCCACCGACCAAAAACGCACCCCTAGCTCTGGCCCCTGCTTGGCCAAGGACTGGGATCCACCCACACTGCTTGGGATCTCCCCCAGCACCACCAGCAGGTTCAAGTCCCTGGGTTTGCTGGGAATAGAATCATAGAATCATGGAATGGTTTAGGTTGGAAGGAACCTTAAAGACCACCAAGTCCTACCCCCTGCCATGGTCAGGGACACCTTCCACTAAACCAGGTTGCTCCAAGCCTCATCCAGCCTGGCCTTGGACACTTCCAGGGATGAGGCATCCACAGCTTCTCTGGGCACACACACAAAAGTTCTGCATCGCAGCCTCCATCATTTTTGAGGAGCTGTGAGAAAATAACGTATTCTAATAGCAGCATGAATATATCCCTCGAGCTCTGAATGATAAGGCAGTAATCAAGTTTCACCCGTGCGGAGCGAGATTCCACAACACCCTTTCCTAAAGATAAGCACATCCCAGGACCGGTGAGATGCCCTCTCCCCACCGGCACACGGGGTCTTCCAAAGGAGTGATTTCTCCAATAGCCACTACGTTAAACTCTAGGCAGAATATCCAGATCTACATCAGCCCCGATGTGCTTTCGCCTAACAGCCCCGATAAGCACATTGCCTTCATTTTCACCCCGCGTTATTTATTCATAGCACCTCGGGAAAGGAAGAGCCTCACAAACCGTGGGAGTGCACGACACACCAGCAAGCTAATATTTTCCTCTCACTGATACGTTACCATTACTTTCCCAGCACAGGAGCGAGCAAACTCCTTGCCAGCCGGCAGCAGCATGCTGCCAAGCAGCATCCCCAGCCCTCTGCCCCCGTGCAGAGCACGCGCTTCGGACTCTTCTCTACGAGGCGCCGGGACGTTCGCTCGACACAACCTTAACCCCATTTCCTCCCTTAGATTGTGGGTCCCTGGGTTTCAGAAGCCTGAGTTTCTGAGGTTTATGGCTGGCTGACCCATATGTCCTGCCCACTGCTATCGGCACAAGCCAGTTTGACCGTTGGGATGGGCAAGCACTTGACCAGAACCGTGAACGCTCACTCCTAGGCATGCAAACGCGATGCTGCAAGCGTGGCCCATCCCACCCGGGCAGGATGAGCTGACGGCAGCAATCGATATAGGATCTCAGTACTACACCATTTCATCCTTCTCAATTGAGCACACGTTGTGGGTAGATGGTAGGAAGTACCACTGGACATGTGCTGGTAGGGATTACAAACTCCTGTTTGAAAAAGTGGGAAAAAAGCCCGACTGTTCCCCTTGACTTCACTCACATCTCCAAGGTCAGTCACCCAGTCCGGGATACGGTGAGGGAAACGCGGACACCTCTCCGGCTCTTCCCGCACAACTGAAACGTGCCGTAGAATACCAAGGCCATTTGGTCCTTGGCTCCAACCTTCAGCTAACGGTGTGCTGATTTCTGCCTGGCTCAGGCAAGAAGAGCAAAAATCATTTCAAGTTCTTGCAAAAATACATGGAGATACAAGTTCCTGTGAGATTTTTACCTATTTTATCCCATAGCTTCAATCCCATAATTAGGTCTCCTGTCACTTCATTCAATGCTCTGCCCCATTTATCTGCAGCTTTCTGACCCTGTTTCCATATCTGGTAAAATTTTTGCCCATTACTGTTCTCAAAAGAAGAAAAAAGTATTTTTGACCTTCACTCAGATGACAGAGATCTGTAAGAACTGCACTAACTTTGTATTTTGAGGGAGAGGGTCGTGGTGTCAGAGTAGGATACCTATAAAGCAGGAGACATATAAAGTAAGAGACATATATATATACATATAAAAAATAGGATATATATAAAATAATGGTATCCATAGAGAAGATACACCCCAGTTGGTGCCTGGATGGAAACTGGACCCTGAGAGGACAGGGCTCTTCACCCCCCGGAGCAGCACTGGGTGCAAAGCAGCTCATTTTGTTGGGCAAAACTAAGCATACAAAACGCAGGTGATGGCTGAGCACACACTGCAGCCTTAAGCCGGGGCACAGAAGATGTGCGCTCATCCTGCATGTAAATCTGTTAGCAGGGAAGAACCTGCCTGCCTGTGAAATGGTACCTGCTTCCAGTCAGATCTGAGCAGGGAAACCATGTTCCAAATGCCAAATCCCGGAATAGATGAGCCATGTGTCACCCACATCACCTTTTTATCTGATAGATGTTTATTAAGTGAAGATAGAATATCTGTTGCGTAAAAGCGAGCCGCCTGCTGCCAAACAGCACCCGTCCCTCTGCCATGGATAAATTTGTTCTCAGCTAATTTATGCTAATGCCGTACTCCAAGTTACACTACGCTTGCCAAATTTTGAAAGACTGGATCTCGCAGTGCTACAGCACAACCCCAGGAAGAGCTAACCCCTCCTCTGACAGGGGCACGAGCGATGGCTGCAGCTCCCTCAGAACAGCTCTCGGCCAACATCTTGGCCTCTCTGCGAGGCCAACATCCGCAAAAGCCTGGCCCTGGGATATCTGGGACAGAGATTTGGGATATTTAGATCACAGAGGTGCTAAACTCCTCCCGTTAGCCCATGTCTATTTGCAGATGTAGGTCTCAGGCTCATCCCAGTTGCTCCCAACAACTTCACCACTCTGGTGTTTGGGTCCCTCTCAGGCCACCCAGCACCTGGTCCACGCTGATTTCAACAACCATCTCTCCAAGCAGCCCGTGTCCTCGGGGAGGGATGAGCAGGAGCTTCACCTGGCTTACAATCAGCCTTGGCATCTCCATGGCAACTCCAGCGGATGCTGCACTTCTAATGGCTCATAAGGAACCGCCGCACTGACGAGCAGCAGTTGCAATCAAGTTCTGTCTCGGTCATCTCCAAGGGGCGAGGGGATAATGCAGAAGAAATTAATAAGAGGCATTGAAACTGCTTTGAACAGTGTAATTGCCACAATAATTCCTCTGGATTAAAATGAGCCTGTTCCCGAAAATGCACAATATTTCTTCTGTCTGTCAGTTTTTGCTCTGTTACTGCTGCTCACCCATTCCCTGCACAGGTCAGCAGAGGAAGCTGAAGGGGATGGAGCAGGATGTGCCACCCCAAACCCCAACCTTCATCTTTCCCAAAATTTTCTGCAGGTGGGTGACTGTGCCGTAGCAACGCCTGAGGGATTTTGGCTTTCCAGCTATGTGAAAAGGTGCATTTTCCACGCACAAGCTGCTGGGCAGCTCTCCCTGGGGCAGGCCATGCTGCTGTGGGAGAGGTTTGCACCCCAACCTTGGGGCAGGAATAGACCTGACATCACCCAGACACCTGCAAGAGTGGGTTATGTCTTTTCTCACTGCTGGGGTGCATCCCTGAGGATCACCAGGCAGGATGCAACCATCCATCACTATCCAAGATGCACAAGACACTTCTGCCTCATGGCTCACATCCTACCCACTCCCAGCCTCTCCCCCACAGCCCCTCCATGCACCAGGATATCGGGGAAAACAAATTACACCAGTTTTAGGGTTAACGTGTTTGCATTCATATTCCAAGCCTTGCTTTCACATCTATAACTCATTTTCCAACATCTTCAAGCAAATTTCACACTGTTGGAAAAATGTCAAGGGTTTAATCTGATATGTGTGATATTTACTGATGCCACTAGGGAGAGAGATGATCATATCTTCCACTTCCCATCATGTTTCTTACAAGAGTGAAAACATACCAGGCGAATTCACCGGGTTTTGCTATACTTGGTATATGCAAATGAACATAAATCAAACTATCTGAGGAGCACAGACAAATAACTTTGCATATAAGAGACCCAAGGAAGAGCATACACAACCAAAAGCTTATCTGTTTTTTCCAGTTGGTCTGAGGGGACGTGGCTTTGCCGACAATCCTTGTCACGGCTGTGCTTTACCTGCATCTGGGAGCAGGACTTGAAGCCTAGGACCAGCCTCCTGCTTGGCATCCACTGGGTTGAGGGTGGAATTAAAGACAGCAGGAAAAAAGGCAGATGGGTGAAAACTGTAGACCATCAATACTGACATTTTCCTCAGATTAAGGTATTCCCTGGAATGTCAGCAGGAAAAGCTCAGTATGCACAGTGCCGGAGGGAGCAGGGATGTGCTGCAGGTGGGAGCATCCGAGGCAGAATGAAAAAGCTCCAGTGAAGCCTTTTGCTGTGTTAAGCCCTTTTCTCTTTAAAGCCCTTTGAAACAGAAAATAAATGCTCTGTTTTAAAGCTTGGGATGTGGTGAGCAGAGAGAAAAAAAAAGCAAAATATTTGAATTTTTTTCCTAACCTGACCATCTGCAAACCTGTGGCAGGGCAGGGACGGGGCTCCGGTACACACGGTGGGGAGAACACCCATCTTCGCGTGGAGAGGACCCGGCGTGTCAAATGTCATCCCAGCCTGGCCGATTCCAATATCCACATCACCGTCGGGAACCCTTTTGGGCCTGTAGATTAAATTCAGCTATTATTAATGCATGACATTCTGCTGATACCCAAATATCAATCAATATTATTGATTTCGGTAAATATTGCTCTGAGCCTACAACTGTAATTCAATTTTGTCCAGACCAAAAGAAAAAAAAAGAAAAAGCACAATGCATGAAAGCAATATTCCTAAGGCTTCACTTTGGAAAGCCATTCGGATCTCAGAAACAGGACTTGAAATGTTTGTGGTGAGGAATTTGCTTAATTAGATTCACGTCTGAGAAGTCCCCAGCCGTTCTGCAGACAAACAGAAATATCTGAGATTTCTTCCAGCTCTGTGGAGACGCAGAGATTGGCTCCTCTCCCTGTTTGCCCCAGTCTGAGAGATTTGCACGTGTGATTATTATCTGGTGCTGTTTCAGACGATACAAGATGCCACACAATCTCCGAGCACAGAGCAAACATCCCAGCATTCTGTTTCATGATTACTTCCACCCTGTTTGCCTCAGCGTCTGAAAAAATCTTTGCTTTTCATGTGAAAGGCTTTCTGAAAGTTGGACATTACGCACATTCATTATGAAATGAAAATACCTCATGTGTTCAGGATGGAAAAAAAAAAAAAATCCCTGGCTTTCCAGAAAGCATTGTGAGCTTATTAAATACAAGAGCGCTCGCTATGCATGTCGTTCTGCCAAATGAAAAATTCCCTCCTCTCTTCTCAGGCTTGTAAGCTGCTTTGTGTGCTCAAGACATCTTTTTCCAGTGTCCAGTTCATTTTCATGGTTAGCCTAGCCTGGAATAAAATATCAGCTGCCTTGTAACAACAGAAAGAGACTGCGGAGCAGCTACACCTCGCCTCCATCGTCACTGGAAAGGGATCCTGGGGAAGCCACTGGCTTCCCAGCCCTCAGACCTTGGGAGCAGACCCCTGTGCCACAGAGACCCATCATACCCAAACCATGCGTCTCGGGAGAAGTGGAAACAGGAACTGTGTGTTAAAACCACAGCTGGCCATAAACATCACAGCTTGAGAAGAAGCGAGCCGTGACCGCTCCCAAAATCCACATCCCCGGGGCACCACAGCAAGTCCAACCACATGCAGAACGATGCAGTTTGGGAGCTCCATCACTGACCGTGATTCACAGGCCCATCTCACCAGCCCAGCCACTTTCCCCTCTTCTGACTTGCTCCCCATCCCTGTTTTTAGGGGTCCTATCCCCACCCCTGCTCCTGGTTTGAGACATAGCTGCAGTGCACGGTGGGGTGGTGAAAGTAGGGGTTGGTCCTCCGCTGCATCCTTTCCTCTGATTTCTCCTGCCACCCCTTGGACTTTTCCGTAGCCCATCCCACCACTCAGGCTGGCCTGGGAAGAGGTGCAGATAGGCACCGTGCCAATCAGGCAACCACACGTGGAGGAGCCCATCTGGGCATCTTGGCATGACCGTGCTGCTGGGCACAGCCCTGAGCACGCGTTTTGGAAATGCAGTTCTTACCGAGGTTTGTCCTAGGGTGTTGCATTGGATACAGACCAGAGCATGAGGACAGGAGAGCACCGAACACTAGCAACCCTCAGGAAAGCAAGGTTAAGCCCTCGCTGCTGGAGCTACCCACAACAGGAAGTCTTCAGGTCCTGGTGAGATGCATTGGATAAGGAATATCACTCCAAACTCTGCTGTGGCTGGGCTGGACCTGGTGGTAAACAACATATATTGCAAGGATCAGACTAGCAAAGCGCACCCATGGAGTCACCTCCAGCAGGCACTGGGACAAGTCAAGGCTCTAATTGGTCAGTTAATTAAAAATCATACAATCACAGAGTGGTTTGGGTTAAAAGGGAACATAAGGACCATCCCATACCTCTCCCATGGGCAGGGACACCTTCCACTAGACCAGGTTGCTCCAAGCCTCATCCAGCCTGGCCTTGGACACTTCCAGGGATGGGGCATCCACAGCTTCTCTGGGCAACCTGTCCCACTGCCTCACCACCCTCTCCGGGAAGAATTCCTTCCTGATGTCCAATCTCAATCTCCCTCTTTCAGTTTAAACCCGTTACCCCGTGTCCTGTCACTGCAGCCCCTTGTAGAAAGACTTATTCAAGACCCTAAAATAACTTATTTCCAGAGAAAGAAGCCTTTCAGAGGAAGAAGTGGACTTTTTGAGCTAGCTGGAAAAAAACTGCACAGGGCAGCTCACAGGGCTGACAGACCACTGAGATCTCCCTCCCCACCCAAGGAGGGTCACACACCGCTGGCAAGCATCCAAAGGTTTCCCCAGAGCTGGGATAATCTGTTCCCACAGGGTGGAGCGATTCACCTAGCATGGCTGCAAAACTCTGCGTTTCATCTGAGTAAGGATGAGATGAGAAAGAGGAACTACGAGGGCGAATGAGCACGTCAGGAGCTTTGAAGAGCCACTCTCAGTAGCCAGCAGCGGCATTCGTTATCCCGTAACCACCCGGAATAGGAGCTCTCGGTCGCCCCTGCATGCCACGAGCCAAACCCGTTGCTTGGGGGGTGGTGGGGTTTGGGCAGGCGGGTTGGTATTTTGGGATGGTTCAGTACTGGATCACACAAGGCTCATTGGATATGGCAGATCACATTCTCCATGTGGATTATCTGCAAGGCTCTCTCTTTCCACAAGTTCTACATTCCCATTTATCTCACAAGCAATTAAGACTGTGTAAGACGACGATCACTTTAAAATTGGAAGCTTTTTTCCTCTGATCTGGTATGTTTATCCCTTAAAATACAACTTCAAATACTGTGGCATTCTGAATGTTTTTTGTTTCACTAACAGACTGGTAATTGTAATTAGTTTTATCACGGTGGAAACTCAAAAATCTGCTCTGAATGCGCTCCTTTGAATTTAGTTAAAAGGCGCTTTTTGAGCTGACAATTATTTTGACGGTAGTTTATGAGAAAGGCTCAAATTTTAAACTTACGGGAAAGGTTCATTTTACTGCAGGGTTGGGAATCCACTGTCTTGGAGCTCCCTGGCATCGCGAGGTGCTAGCGAGAGCCAGAGCAAATATTTCTCTGGGCTTCCACTTCCATGCAGTATGTTTTAGATTACGCTTAAGTGGATTCACGAGAGGAAGCTGGGGGTGGTGAGAGGGAAGGACACGAGTAGGTAAGAATGAAAGGAGGCAGCACATGGAAAAATAGAAGGAAACGGTCAACTAAAATAAAAAATGGTGTGCAGAAGGGGTGGGGAGGTACTGGAAGGGTTGAGAGTAGAAAGCTCAGAGTTATTTGCACCAGACTGAATAGATAGGGATAATAAGGACATATACAAGAACAATGTACCCAAGGATTGCTGCTCAGCACTTCAGGAATGGCTGTGAGTCACTAGAGATGGGATGGAGAAAACTGGAAAAGGGGAATGAACCAGAAGGAAACACCAAGACGATGCTAACAATGTTAAAAGATGTTGAAATAGTTAATACACAGTTCAAAATACTTCTTCCTTATTCGGACAACCCTGGAGCATGGCACTGCAGCAACATGCCCAGGAGGGAGGATGTGGCTGGGCAGAGGCTGTGCCCAGCTGCACAACCTGGCACTCGCACATGGCACCAACCTGCTCTTCCCACCCTCCTCTCGTTCCAGCACATGCCAAACCTGGCTACACTGAGCCGTTGTCCTTCCGTGGGCGATGCGTCCTCTTCCACCAGCCAGAATACGCTGCTCCTTCTGAGGATGAGCCCGCTCTGCCCTCCAAATCATTTCCATGGCAATATGCTGATGCGGTATCTATTATGGTAGCTGCATCACCCGTAGAGCGCTGGTGGGACGCACAGGAGATATGAAAACCAGTAATTGGATTGCGCGTGAACGGCTGCGGTCAGGTTCTCAGATGGGCAAGAGCAAGGGCAGTTTTGCAAAACAGCAACCAAGGGCAAGGCTGCCTCTAACTCTGGGGATAATTGTCATGGAAACTACAAGTAAAGTAGCAGGAAACGTAAGTAGGTATGAAAAAGGTAGCTGAAAATAGCTGCTCCAGGAATGTGTCTTTGCAAAGGTTCTAGACATTAAAAGTCAACTGAATAAACAGTTTAGTAATTTTAGATGTTCTTGGGAAATGGATTTTAAAGAGCAAAATGGGGCAAAACAGAAAGCTGTGGCTCAGCGAAAACTCCAGGAGAAAAAAGCTCTGAGAGGAAAATGGATACAAGCAAGACTCCTGCAAGCTTTATTATACACATACCTTCACATATAGAGAGACGGATAGATAGCCTCAGGCATGTGTGTGCGATTACGCACGTATAGTGTGCATATATACTTATATATGTAAATATTTAGAGAATAGTGTGCATACAGAGACATAGATACGAAAAAAAAACTACTGAAAAAATAATACTGACAAAAGAAGCCATCACAAACCAAATATTTCCTGCATCAAGCTAAAGACGAGAGGTTTTCTCTGAGGTTAAGTTGACTGAAGTCCAAGGCCTTGAGCAGGAAAGCAAGTTGTTGGGTGAGTTTGGACCGGTGGCTAAATGGCATCTGACCAAGGATGTCTACGACCAGAAAATACACAGTGAGGGTGAGATCCAGCCCCCCAACAGCAGAATGGGTGGGTGCCAAAGAGCTGAAATAATCGCAGAATGCATGAAACAGGGAACTCAGCGTGTCTACGGAGAGCTCCGATGGATGGAAAGCCGGGGTACAGCCTCCAGCCGACCGGGAGGCATTCTGCAATTAGCAGCGAGCATTTGACGGCCACAAACCACGACACCTTTGTCTCTGCTCAAGAGAGCAGCAAACCGCAGCTCACAAAGTGCCTTTTCTTTGCCGTGAGGAACACCATTCTGTGCCAGACGGACGGCAGCACATCCAGGGTTATTCTTCCAGCCAAAATCGCCGGTGGGATGATGCATGTGAGCGGGAAGTGCAGGGGAAGGAGTATGGGGTGCCAGCCCGGAGCAGAGCAGCAGGTACAACCTCCATGGGACAACGCTGGGTGCCATTCAGCGTGAACAGGGAGGAAAGCTGGGGAGACGTGGAGGTACTGTCATGCAGGTCACACTAGGAAAACATCAAAGGGCAATTTATGCCCTTAGAGAGGAAAGAATTGAGCTGTAACAGGGAAATATGTTAACTGGAAGATGCGAAAAGCAGCAGAATATATGTTATATCACTCACCAGCACACGCTGCTGGCTGCGGCCAGGATAATCCCACTCTATTTTTTATGCCACAGTGGAATAAGCAATGAATAAATGGGAATAATCCTGCGGCAGCGAATGGTGTCTGTGCACTGGTAACTGCCAAGTTGTACGTCTCGGCAGGCAAGACAAAAACAGGGTGGTTCAAGTGCGTGAGAAGCTCTCCAGCACCGCACCAGGCTCGTCTGAGTTGGGGAGGGTGGTTTAGAAGCTGGTCACATCCACATCATGTAAAATGTAATGACCAGAAACTCCAACTACACCCTGAAAGGAGGCAACAGCGGGGGAACCATCTCATTTACCAGAGGTAATCGCTACCACCAACTGCAGGGAACAGGGAAAAAGGAAAGGTCTAAGAGCAAGAGGTGAGGAGGGGAAGGTCAGGGGAGAGATGAAAGGAAAATAATGTCAAATCGCAGCTGAGGAAGATTAAATATGCAACCCAAAGTTACCTGCATTGCTGTCATACCACCCATAACACTAGCACGTAGAGAGGGCTAAATCACACTTTCCTTGCTTAATGCTCTTCTCGCTGAGCTACAGAGGTTTCATCTCAAGACACAATCATCTGGAGAAGAGTTTTCTTCACCTCTACCAGATGAAGAATACTCCTGTTCTGGGAAAAGAAGGGGTTGTCTTCCAAATAAAAGCAAGAAAGATATTGGAGGTACTCGGGCATCCGAGTTCTCTGTTTCCCTAAGTCACTCAGACACCTCTGTGCAATGGTAAAGCATTTCCATCAGCCAAGGGGCATCCTCCAGCACTGCACGCAGAGACAGACTCTCAGTTCCAGATGGTTTGGATTTTCTGCAGTCATTAAAACCAAACAAAACCCCCCTGAAGTAATAACCCAGCTATTTTCACCCAAACTGAAGCTTCTCAGGCTAGCACCTTGCCCATGAGTAGAAGTACAACACTTAGGGCGATGGATGCCGGACAGCACAGCGCTGGGAGCATCTGCCCTCAAACCCCACTCGCTCTGGGACTCGTAGTGCACTCAGGAGAAGCGAGTAACAGCATCTTCTGCAGTTAAATTGATGTTCAAATCAACAGGCACTCGGTAGATGCCCTTCAGGTTCACCAACAGCCTGCAGCAACAGACAGAGCTACATTCCCAGACATCTGAGAGAAGGACCTTGCCCTGTGAATTCAGCAGTATGTTCAGACCGCATCTGCTTCACCACTGGGTTTATCTGAAAGCCATCACGATGTTAAAACATCACACTGGAGCTTGCATCAAACACCGCTCCCCTTGATTAATAAACAAGGGCCTGGTTTGCTAGGAGATCTCAAGAGCTGTACAACACTTCTCACCAAGAGCTTTGCTTTGCATGATCTGAAAGCAACTTGTCATTATAAAGAGTGAAAAAAACCCTAAACGAGGCTGTGTGTTTGAAAACAAGCCGTGGCAAACACATCAATATTTGTAATTACAGCAGCAGTGTCTGCTCTGTGAGCAGTCATGGATGAAGGCTGCTTTCCACGGATCCCACACCCCTTCTCCCTACCATGGCAATACTCCCAGCTCTTCCTACGTGCCTCACACCTATATATTTCCCCTCTCCCCCTGTAGCTCATGATGGCCACGTGTACCAGCTTAGCAAAGGGCATCGCTAGCACGCAGCACCGAGATCCGGGCACTGCAGGGCAGGACGGCATGGGTTAGCCAGATGGGCTGATCCTTCCCAGTTGGGATCTGCCCTACCTGAGCTGCACAAAACTTCAAGGAATTGGACACTGTGAAGAGCCCGTGACATCTGCCAGACTTGGTTCGAGTTGACCAAGGGGTTCAAACGCATCAGAGCAGGGAAGCACAGACTGATGGGCAGAGGGTATAATCGCATGAGGCTATTGCCTTAGAAAAAGAGGCTTAAAGACATCATCAAAGGACAAAAGTCACTCAGGCACCGCAGGGAAAGCTGACAAGGCTGAGCTACGGAGGAGGAAAATAGAGTAACTCCCCAGAGGACTGAAGGATTGCATAATCCTTGCTCTCCGTTTCAAATTATCTCAGTAAACTGATAACTATCACGCCAACCGGCCAACAACCTGAGGATTTAAAGCAGCTTTTTGCCACCAGCACATGTAAACCCCAATAAATTCCAAACAGATGGTTTATGTAAAGATCACATTATATGTACTATGATCAATACCCAGATTACAGCAGGGCTGTTGCAAGGAAAAAGATATAATTGTAGACATGTAAAAACCCCGTGGTTTGGACAGAGACTGGGCAAGAGTAATCAGCACTTTCTTAAAGTCTTAGAAACCTAGTGAAAGAGCTGAAATGGGTGTAATTACCAGTGAGAGGTATTGTAGCAAAGCAGATAAAGTTAATTATACAGTACAGAAGCATTTTCAGTTGATGTGGTAGTAATCATAGTCAACAGAGTAGTGCCCAGCAGAAGAAACCGCATACAATAAAAGCAATCATGTGGTGAAAGTGTACAGCTCAAACTACCTGAACAACAAAGGCACATACAGACCCACAGCTGGAGCTGACAAATCTTCATAGAGATTTGTCAAATCTTTGACAAATCATAAAGATTTGGGGATTTCTGTGTGTAATAGGATACCTTAAAAAGCACCAGACCTTACCCCATGCATGGTGCCCCCAAAACAATCCCACATCAGTCTGGAGGAGGTATCGGTATTTGTGCTTTGTGTGGGGAAGCAAGGGCCAGATCCAACACCAGCCTGCAATGGGAAAGACTGGTTATGTCCTGGGTGCTGCTCCTGTGTACGAAACAGAACACACCCGCGGGTTGGTCTAGAGTACCAATTTTCTGAAAGCGAATCCGTTCTTAGGAGAAAAGACGCAGTCAGTAGACCTCACTTTGAAATCCAAGCTCGCAGGCCACCACTTCGTCTGGACCATTCACCACCCGTGTCCACCAGCCTGCACTAAAAGCCGGGGGGCGGGTGTACGGTACCTAATATCAAAGGTTCAAGAGTACATTGTGTGTGTCCGTATTCACCCAGGGCTGCAGCAGGTACAGGGAGAAAGAAGCAGCTCCCCGCCACCCCGTCCCTACCTGCCAGTTTGATTTCTCACGGCCGTTAGATACGAATAGCTTTTCAGATCTCTAATTAACGATGCGGTTTCATCCTGTCTTCCCCGGGTAATAACCTCCCCCTAAGGTGGCTGCTTGTTGGAACACCCTGACTGACAGATTTTAATGCTGTAAAAGGCTTAATTTGAGGACTATGTGAAATGTTGTCCTTCGGAGCATCCTGATGCGCTAACAGGAAGGATTTACTGATTTTCAAACATCTTCCAGCAGTGGATAGTGCTGACAGCAACACTCAGATCTGCCCTAGAGCTGCACCTACAGGTGTTAGGCATTGATTTCTTCCAAATAAGCTCCCAGAAGTTATCTGCTTCCACACGTAATTATTGCTGGCACTGCTACGGCTCTCACCTCTGCAAGTGTGGCTCTCGGAAACCACGGCCTGTATTAGCGAGGAGGGAAGGGGACGGGGTGAAGCCCTCTGCCAGCACAGCTCCGCTGCCCGGCTGCTCTTAGACAAGCCCTGGCACAAGGGCAGTTAGAAAATGCCTTGGAGTGGGGTTTCTGCACCTCTTGACCTCCCTGATGTTGCTTTGTCACCCTCCCCATATTGCTAATTGCAGCTGATCAGCCAGGTATCCGTTTCCCTGCGATCAGCGGCGTAGTTACTGCTGTGGAACGCTGTCACCTCGCAGCTGCTCAGCCACAGACGATGTTCTCACTGGACATCGGGGTGGCTTGGGCATGGCTCCGAGGGCGAAGGGCTGGCCAGGACACGACAAGGAGCAATCTGACACAGGGCCACGAGGAGCCGCCTTGCTCCGGGTAGCATTTAGTAACAGCTATTACTGGGGAAGGCAGAGGTCTGGAAACCTGTGTTTGCACTTCCAGCTCCCTGTGTGGCCTCCCACGGCTGCAAAAACGGTAACAGGGAGGGTGGCATTACCCAGGGTGCCCGTCACTTGTGACTGGGGACCCTGCAAGATGCGTCCACGCAGGAACTGCAAGGAGCAACTGACCTCTGATCATTTAAGGTCCATTTTGGAAAGAAACACAAGTATTTATTAATTTGGATCATTCTGAATGCTGTCAGGCCACGTGAGAATTACCACAAGGCTTTATTTCTTCATATAAATATTTGAGATATAAATATGCTTTCCAAATTTCCTTTCACGTTTAGCAGTGAATGTCATGTGTGTGTAGCCGGCTCCCTAACTCCCAGTTATTGCTTAAATATAAATATGAAAATGTGGGCAAATATTTACAGACAATAAATGCTGGGGGGTTTTAATTAACTAGTGTTTCATATGGTTACAAAACAAAACACATTTTAGCATTAACTAAACCCAGGAAGATTAAAACTCATCTCCCTTACTCTTCTCACCCCTAGCAACTTATTTTGTGGACAATTAAAAAGTGGCAAATCTGGAAAAGGGAGAATGAAGAACTTTCTCTCCCACAGCACATCATGAAACTGTGGCTTTTACTGCCACAATGCATCGTGGCTGCCAAAAACACAGGGACGTTGACAGGGCGTGGGTATTTGTAGGGTCAGTATGTCCAGAGCTATAATAGTTACGAATGACGTGAATTTTGGAAGAGAGGCAGACCTCCAGCTGTGGTTTCCTAATCCCTAATAAAGATTGGTTTGCAAAGAGCTAAGGTGACAGCCAGGTTATCTGCTTACGAGGGAGCTGCACATACTTTCCACCTTCCGCCCAGCGCTGGAGAGACTGGCTGCAGTAACTGGGCATCGGAGCTGACTCGATTTTCCTTTCTTCTTCAGTTTTTGTGAGCTAATCCCAGCTCCGCTGCTGGCAGGAGTAATGCTCACCCGTGTGTGCAGTGCCTGAGCGTATGAAACATCAGGCTTGCTTAGCAGAAAAAACCCAACTGTCCTTTTCTTCCTAAACAAGGCATGCTAAGAATAAACAGCGCCAGAGCACACTGCCCAAGAAACATAGCTGGGGACAAGATTCAAACGAAAAATATGCAGGAGGTCTGAAAGTGTCTGTCATAAGAAAACCTAATTAGTTGGTCTCTGAGCATATGCAAAGGCCAACAGGCAAATAACATAAACAGTGCTGTAAAAAGATCTACGTGCTGTTCTCTGCAAAGCATCAAAGCAATTCCTTATCGCACCACCAATACAAAAGTGATTGCAACTCTCAAAAAGGACACACACAAAAAGACTGCTCCTAAAGAAACAAAGGAGATGCCCAACCTAAACCGTAGGTTCTCTTTTATTTTATGCTAAAACACCGGAAACATAAGCCAATGACTTAAATGAAGGGAAAAAAACCCACCAGAATCAGCACAACAAATATTAGCACTTATCAAAAACGTAGCAGACAACAGTTGCCTCCAGCAAACTTCTAAATAATTCACACGCAATATAAAGAAGCCAATCTTAGGGATACACCGTCATAGAATCATAGAATGGTTTGGGTTGTAAGGGACCTTAGAGATCCAAAACATTCGAGGCAACAGTTCCTCCTATGACCTGGACGAAGAACTCAACCCCAAAATAGAGGCACTGGTAAAATAAGGGTTTAGAACTGAGTTACATCATTTAAAGACATCATTTAAAACCGAAAAGTGTCTGGAGGAGCTCAGCTGGGCAAGCAAGGGCGGTCTGCGCCGGGCTGGTGGGCTCCTGCATCCCACTGGATGGCACGAGGACACGCACGATGCCGCGTACATGTGCCCCAGGTGTAAAATTCGGCAGAGACCACCTCCAGGCAGAGGGAACGGGGCAGGGTAATGGCAAGGGCTGACGGTGTGGGGTGACACATGGAGACCACCCGACCGTCCCCGCTCACCAGAGCCGAGGGCACTTGCCAGGAACACGCTCCAGCCCCCGGTACGGCACTAAGCGTTGCACAGGGTCAGCAAAGATGAAAGGGAGGATGTTTATTCTAAGAGACGGGGTTAAGGAAGTACGTGAAAAGTAGATGGGAACGTGGGCCAGCAGTCAGGCCCGACACTGCCATCCAGATGAGATTTAACCAAAACACGGCTTTCTAAAAGCACCTTTTATTTGCCTTCAGGGTTTGTGAGCCTCAGGCACGCTTTGGGGGAACACAGACCAGACGTTTCTTCAACTATGAAGGCCACAAACGGACGTTTTGCCTTTTTCCCCAGCAAACGCCGAGCCCCCTTTTCAGCCCCCTGTGTGTGCAAGCCCCGAACACCCGAAAAACCATCCTA
>NW_010253213.1:5227-38048 GCF_000690775.1 Eurypyga helias | reverse complement strand
TATGAAGTTATCCAAGATATTTTCACTCATGCTAAAGCCTTCTCTATATGTCATGGTTTTACTAGGGCCACCCAGCAGGAACATGAGGTGCCGAAGGGGGGAGGCTTCTGGTTCACAGCTTCCCCATTGCGTAAAATCCCCGGTGTACGGCAGTAATTCTAGCAGAAAAGAAAACATTTTGCTGATTTCTTTTATGTGACTTGATGCATTGACTGTCAGCTGTATTGGCAGAAGGTTGCTTCGCCAGTTCAGCTGTGTCTCCTGAGGGAAGGCTTACAAGCTCTATCAGTATTTTGTCAAATCTTGAATTACTGGAATAAATGTATGGAAATCTTCAGATACATTTAAAAGCTCAAGAGTAAATATTCATCACTCCTAAGATTAAGGAATCTAATCATGTTTTATAAGAGAGGTACTCCTGAACTCCAGCTCTTTCTTATCTGGTACAATAGCTTTGTAAATGATTCTGAATAGGAGGTTCTTAGTCATTTTGTTAATGCACTCTCTCTGATACAACCATCCTTTGTGGAAGATGCTTACATTTCCTTGACTTTCATTCAGCTGGTCAGCAGATAACCTTCTTATCCTAGCATTCTCCAAAATTTTCCAAATAGAACTTATCCTTATCTAAATTGGATGCTCCAAGTGCTGCTCTGAAAGCCTTTCTTATGTGGCTGAGAGCTATTGGCAATACTGTGCTGAAGCTTTTTTTTTTTTTTCTCAAGAGAAATAAGTAATCTGGAGGAAAAAAATATTAAAAAAAAAAATACAGCAACTGAATCCTTCATAACCCAAATATAATTTAATTCACACCGACAAGCTTCATTAAAAAAATATTAATATTGTAACCTAAGGCAGTGAAAGCAGGGAAACATAGGAAAGGTTTAAGTACCAAATGAGTACACACGACAGGTAATGCTAAGCAGGTTTTCCATCATTTCTGGCCATTGGAGGTTTATCCATTAATAGTTTTAGGCTTAGTGCTAAATCATAAGATTTATGGTTTGTATAAGAATGCTTCAGTTTTGATTTGTTTTATAAATTTCACCTTAAACATACCACAGTTGGGACCAAAACTGACTTCCAACAAAGAAACTCAATCTGCCTGCTTCATTAGCACTGTAACACTGCTCTGGGTTTGCAGAGCATTCCTGTGACATGTTTCCTCTCCTCTTGTGAAGCAGAGATCCCACTATTCCTCTGTTGAGTCATGAGGAACTGAAGCAGCTTCTACTGTGAATTAAACTCATATAAAGTAGGATTTCTGCGACTGACAAAAGATCTCCATCTGAATTAAAGGAAAATATCCTGTCATGGTTTTTATTTTTAAAATTAACTCCTTTTTAGGTCAAGAAGTAGGGAAAAAGAACATTGGTATATTAAAAGCTAATATATATGCACATGCATACTCTACTCACTTTAATTAACAAAAGCGTGAACCCATAAAAGCAAAGCCCCAAAACCAACAAAAGATGAGGAAAAAGCATATTTTCTGAAAGGAATATTTGCATGTTCTGTGTAAGGCAGAGATTTTTTTAACTCTTTTGCACAGTTGTATCATGGGACTTTCAATATTTACACTATAGTATTGCAGGTGAAAACTTGCCGTCCACAGTAAGGGGGCTATGGTGATGCATGTTGAAGCCCTAGATCTTTAGCAAGTTTGTTTTATGGTATGTTTGCATACACACACAAGGCATGTGCAGAACACAGGAAAGTCTTCTGCCTGGTTAGGGCCAACCCCGCCCTCTGACCTCCCCCTCCACGGCAATATTAGCATGCTCTCCTACCGCTTGTACCCACACCCTGTGCAACACCGAAATCAGCAGGTGTACACAGGCACACCATCATGGCAGTCTAAAGATGGAGTGTTCTTTTTGTTATTATTATTTTTATTTTATGTTACGATTTTTTAACTTTCACTTTTTTTATTGTCGATTTAAAACTCATGCACTGGAAGTTTTGTTCTGACTAAAAACTTTTAGACTAAATTTTCTATTCATAAGATTAAAATGCCATTACATTAAGAGACTGAGAGCTAAGGCCATCACCAGTATAAAAGAGGAATGCCAAACTAAAATCACGAGCTGTGATTAAATTTTAGGGATCCAGGAAAACCTTTAGCATTGCTTTGAAAGACTAAGAATTTTCACCTTGAAAGTTCATATGAGGAATTAAGATGCTGAATTCAGCATCTCTTATACTGAAGATGTCTATCTGCTGTATGCATTGCTGTGTGGGCTCATTTTACAAGCTTTCCTACTCTGTATTCCTGTATAGGGCTGAATGGGAACCTTACAAAGAAAATCTCCTAACGAAATGTTTGTTTCTCTCTACCAGCCTATCATTCTCTTCCCTTACATTATAGCTCTACAACACAGTATCTCCAAGCGTCTGTTTTGCAGATTGTTTGAGAAAAATTGAAACAGGTTTTTGTAGAACCCAAGAATTCCATCAAAGAAAAAAAATAACATTGATGCTCTCTTTTCATGCCTTCCTAATAGCAAAAATAAAATGTATTGAGGTTATTTTGAGCTGGTCAGGAAGATTGCAAATTGTATTCACAGAACAAATAGCTTTAACAGAGGATAGCTATAATGTACTCTTCTGTGTTTACAAGCCAGCCTGCAGAGCTGGCTGTCACTTGGGAAATTTCTGCCTGTTGTTCCATTAACAAGCAAGGAAATAACAGATCATTGCAAGAAGGGGAAATATTCAGAAGAGGTTACGAGTAAGACTTCCAATTAACTCAGCTAGTACAGGTATTCTTGCAATCTGGAACCTTTTGATAGTCTTCCCCATTATTAGATTTACTCACAGTGTATGTTCAGGCTTCTTCACAGTGTATTGTCAGACATGTTTTTGCTAAGTAGTAGCTAGATTGCTCCCTAATGAGGTTTCCTGTTAGCATACTATTCTGAGACCTTGGCTTTAACAAGTTTGTTTTATGGTATGCTTGTATGCCTACATGGAGCTTGCCCCTCTTGGCACAAGAATTTGTATGTGGGCTTTGTATTGGCTATTATCTAGTAATCATAGTTTACAAAACATTAGTTTGAGTTGTACCGGTTGTAATATCTCCACTATAAATAACTAAAAATCACCAAGTTGCTGTTAAATTTGCATATTTGTGTAACTTGGTGGGCAAAGAATGTAAGACATGTTCATACTGCTTTTTAAGCAGCTAGGATGTATGCAATCCCTACACCCAAATTCATACCTACCTCAAATCTTTCCTTCTACAGAAAGATGTCTAACCTATGTGTACATTGCTAATATTGTCCCTTAACAGGCTTTTCTGGTTTCTATTCCTGGGCAAAGCTGAACAGAAACCTCTAAAAACATTTTTTAATGATGTGATTATTTCTCTTTACTTGTCTATCCATCTATATTCTTACGTTATGGCTCTCTGAGCTAAGTGTATTCCTTTGCTTTGTCTCTGGTGTTCATTGGACTCTTCCAGGAGGAGTCCTCCGTCACTCAGTTCACTTAAAGAGCAGAAAAAAACCCTCTTCTGCACATAGTTTCAAGGTATGGCTTGACCCAAACTGACCATTTTGTTACTGCTCAGATGCACAGCTTCAACCCCTGCCGCCTCCCTGCCTCCTTCCTAATGCCTTGGTTACAACACCCACCTTGTGCCGACTTGAGCACCACGCACAGCAAGCCAGTTCATTCACTGAAATGACACAAAACTAACTGGGTGAAATCTGCTCAGACAGACCTTGCAGCGTCAAATTTTGCACAGTTCCCTCCATGCATCCATCTGTGAATAACACATCAGAAAGGCTTTGGATTTTTGGTGAGTTGCCTTTTCCACCCTTGCCATGATGCCGCGAGGCTGTGTTGTGCACACAATAATTGATGAAAAAATATAGCAACATATGGCAAAACAGGAAGATAAAAGCATTTGTCCCAAGCCTATCTGGAAGGAAAAAAAAAAATCTGTGACAGTCCAACCATGTAATGTAAAAATATTCTGAATTCACCTTACACTGTGACAAATGTAGGTCAGAATAATAGAGCACCTGTCCCAGCGTTTGTTATTGTCCCCTGAACTTTTAAAAATAAGCTTGATCTTCAAGGCTTAGAATATTGCATCCCACTGGTTTAAGCAGTTTAGAAATATACAAACATACACCTCCACAGCTGTAAAACATTAAACCTCTAAAGCTCTTAGTGCTACTGCCTAGAATCAATGTTTCATTTCCTAAGCTCTGCAGTAACTGGTATGTTTTTTGACTAACCTGGAGTGATGAAGATTGCTCATAAAGTACCAGCTGGTTTAATGGATCTCTTGATAAGGCTATCCTATTAGTATGTGGGGAAACATAGTGATTTAGTACTAAACTTAAAAAAAAGGTCAAATGCATGAATAGCAATAGCAAAAAAGAAACACTATATTGAAAAGAAAATTGTCCTTCAAAATATGCACGCTTCAGATCTGCAGCTGTCTAAATGCTTTGGACAGCACACATTGCATGGGCTAGTGCTGTGCTGCTTTACACTGCATGCAGTTTTACCCGTCTCTGCCAGTTTACCTGGGGTGTAGCCCTGTGCCATGAACTTCTTCTGAGACCTATAGAAACATGCAATTCCCTTTCCTTTTGGAAGGACTCCAGAGACTCAAAATCTCAGCCTTAGGCAGTGCTGGGTTGCGCTGCTACTGCCCTGTTACTCATGGCACCTCTCTGCTTGTTAACCCAGTCATCACAGCGAAGGAGAAAAGAATCTTCCCCTTCCCATTAACTTTAGGGGGATATTGAAACATACTGTAAACATTAAAGAATATATGTATGCCTAAATGAGAAATAATATGTTTATAACACACCTTTGTATTCTATTCCCAGGGTCACAAATTGTGAAACATAATTCAAAAGTGAATGAAGAGAGTGCTAGGCTTTCTCTAATAAAATCAATTTTCATGTGTTAAGGCAACAGTATCAGTCTGACTCCTGGCTGACAATTATTTTTCCAAGCTTGACACACAAAAGAAATGGACGTTTCTGCCATCTGAACATCAATACTTCCAGGATCTGATAAGCAGATAATAGAATTTGATCAGAAAAAGACATAGGCAGATTTTGGCATACATCTGGGTTAAAGTAAGGACTATCAAGTTGATGCAACGTTTTCTTTGGACTGCCAGAAAAGTTACCTTGTGCTAGCTAATCCGATTTGGAGAATACACTTTTCCTTTGTGTAATTTAGGCCTGTGGGCTGTTAGTGAAGGTAAAGGCATATACAAAGGAGGTTTAGGTTAAGGGTTGAGAGAGACACTTAACAATGTATTTATTCTATTTTTTAATAAAAATCACCCAATAAGCTAAATTTTATATACCCTAATGTTCTTGAGTCAGAGTTTATGCATCTTTCAGAACTCATGCTACCACTGTAGACTGCTTGTATGAATAAATGGACGAGGTTGTTCACCAATAGGTCTGTCTTACCAGAACAAAGAGAAAATATAAAACTAAATCCTGGGCTGTATCAGGAGAAGTGTGCCCAGCAGGTCGAGGGAGGGGATTCTGCCCCTCTACTCTGCTCTGGTGAGACCCCACCTGGAGTGCTGCGTCCAGCTGTGGAGCCCTCAATATCAGAAGGATATTGACCACTTGGAGCGAGTCCAGAGGAGGCCACGAAGATGATCAGAAGGCTGGAGCACCTCTGCTATGACGAAAGGCTGCGAGAATTGGGCTTGTTCAGCCCGGAGAAGAGAAGGCTCCGAGGAGACCTCATTGCAGCTTTCCAGTATCTGAAGGAGGCCTACAGGGGTGCTGGGAGAGGACTTTTTACAAGGGCCTGTAGTGACAGGACAAGGGGTAACGGGTACAAATTGAAAACAGAGAGGTTTAGATTAGATGTCAGGAAGAAATTCTTCACAGAGAGGGTGGTGAGGCACTGGAACAGGTTGCCCAGAGATGTTGTGGATGCCCCATCCCTGGAAGGGTTCAAGGCCAGGCTGGATGAGGCTTTGAGCAACCTGGTCTAGTGGAAGGTGTCCCTGCCCATGGCAGGAGGGTTGGAACTAGATGATCTTTAAGGTCCCTTCCAACCCAAACCATTCTATGAATCTATGAACTAATTTATGTCATGGCAAAATTTGTTCCTGACACAGCTGATTCATTTGTACTCAGGAAAAAACACTGACATTGCAAGTATTTTCTACCATTACCAAAAGCCCAGGGATGGAGGGAGGCAATCTTTGTTCAGTTTTTGTACTGTATTTTCTAAGTAATGCCAGACATGTTCAGAAGCTTATCTGCCAGACAGCTATGGAGAATCATTCAACTTTGAAACATTCTTCCTTATCAGAGCCACATTCAACCACTTGGACATTGCAAATCAATAACTGGAAATGATTTGGGGGACATTGTGGCAAAGAAGCCTCTCAGAACATAGCCCTTAATGAAGTGGATATTTTTTAAGTAGGCAAAATTCACATATTTAGCTACAATTTGCTGCTAGATATGTCCTTTCAGTGATTCAGATTTCTGTGGGCATCCTTTTAAATTCAGGCTTAGGCACAATTAGTTTTGAACTAAAGGACTTCTTAGATTTAGAAATTATGGCACTTCTTCCTAGTACATGTTGATGACTTTCTTTAAGTTCATTCTTATTTATTTCTTTCAGTAAAGAGCACAGCCTTTATCCAATAGCTATGCCTGAGCTGCCACGTAATTTTTTTAGAAAAGCATCAATCTTTATTTGACAACACTGGCAAAATGTAACACTTTCCCCAGTAGTTAATTATTCTCCTTGGTTAAAATTAAATACATTAATAAACAAATCTGCTTCTGTCCTTTCTGAATTTATTTATAGTCAGCTTTCAACCACTGGACCTTTGGTAATTAGGCAGGAGATAAACTCTTTTACTGTCAAACTTCCACTTCTCGTATTAGATGTGGGACTATGATTAGGTCCCAACCCTTTAACCTTCTCTTTGATGAGCTAAGTAGATTAACCTTCTGGAGTCTTTCACTAGAAGGCATGTCTTCTAATTCTTTAATCATTCCCTAGGCTCTGTCATGAACCTTGTCCAATTCCTCAGCAGCCTTCTCAAAATCTGGATGCCTGAAATAGGCACAGTGTTCCAGCCACAGTTACACTGGTGCTAAACATAGGAGTAATATATTGTACTTCTGTCCTTCTCAGTCAAGTCTTATGAGTAAATTGGGAGTTGACCTGCCTCATTTTATACAGAAGAAACACAGAGGCACCGCCTTACCCTGGGGACTTACTGTCATCTTTTTTGCCATGCTATGCCTGTGGTAGTATCCTGATTTGGATTACCAGGGCTGCTTTTGTGCAGACTTGCTGGAAAGGGATGTGGTGGGTTTGGCAGGCTTCAATTTAGCTTTCACACACAGCTCTCCACTCTACAATGAACAAGATTTTTTTTTTTTCCTTTGGTGATGCTCCATCCTGGAACAGATGTGTAATCAGCTGTGGCAGTGAGTTGACATTTTAAATAGCAGTGTTGAGCTTCCCTCTAGTAGCAGGATGTGCGTGAGCTAAGAAAAGGCATCACCCTAATCTGTTTTTGCAGCTTGGTTTGTGCATCCTGATGTGTTCCTGGATCAGGACAGCAGGTAAACAGAACGACTCCATGTTGGATCTATGTCAGCCTCACGTCCCAAAATGGAGGATTAGCTAAATCAACAGCTGGGACAGCATACAGGAACAGACCAAAGTTAATATTTTAGTCTTTATTTTCTTTCTAAGTTCTTAAAGAGCTGCAGGTGCTTCATGGTGCTTTTTCCAATATCCCCTCATGTTTTCTAGTCTTTCCTGTTCCCTTAGGGTTCTCACCATCCATAGATCTGTTAGCGTGGAGGATTATTTAAGAGGTATGGTTCAATTCCTATTCTTGCCACTTAACCTCATTATATTTTGGGCCAAATTCCCAGGTCAGTTTAAAACCCTGAGGGTGAAATCAAAGCTTTGATGAAGTCAGGTGTTCTGCTGTCAATATAGCCTGGGCCAAGCTCTTCCCTCGGGCTCTTCCTGAAAGCTCGTGAAAGAAAGGCATTTAAGTACCTAGTTGCCTATCACTTTTTATTTTCTTCTCCTGTGAATTTTTAAATTGAAGGTAATATTTCAAGTGTAGGCTGGTTGTTTTGACCCTTACACTGCCCCCAGCTTTCAGGGGAGTGATGTTGCTCAGTTCAGTGCAAAGACCAAGTGTTCCATAGAGAGCTTTACTATTTGTTGACAGAGTGCAGTTTCATGGAGACAACTCAAGAAAGGTCAGTCTTTGGCTTGATTCACCAACAATGGGTTGTCCCCACTGGAAGAGAAGGAGAGGGTAACTTGCATTGGGCTTACATAAATCTGATGTATAGAATAACTTCTCCAAAGGTAATATATGTATGTAGGATGCAATTAAAAATACCCTCACAAATTGAATAAATTATGGCTAGCTGAGAGATGTTAGAAGATGTATCATGGTTGTACTTACTTTAATGCAAGAAAGTGTTCATTGAGCCTCTAACATGTAATTCAGGTTTTCTGCATACACAGTTATACAAACAACCTTGCAAAGTTTTGTGAAAACACATTCTAGTTTTAGGGTTGAATAGTACCCATGATAGAAAACATAAAAGAAATCAAACAATCCCCAGAATCAGAAAGTTGTAAAATGCAGTATTTCAAACACGGGTACTCAAGTATATTCATTTTGGCCAATGACCAATAACACACACAAAGGGAATAGACAGCAGTCTTTCATATGCATTTTTAAAGGATAATGGGAAATGCTGTGGAAGCTTCAGAGCTAAGAGATCTTGCTAGTGTGCTATTTTTTTCTTACTCTCATTTCTATGCTTGGGTCATGTTCACATTTACTCTACATCTTAGACATGTTATGTTTTTTAGGAAAGCATCTGCTTGCCTTGGTTTCCTTGCCACTTTTCGTTAGCACTGAAGTAGCAATTTTTCTGGGTGTTTCATTTTATGGTTTTCTTCTTTCAATAGTAATCTCTTATGAGAAAGCAATCAGAGAAAAAGCTAACAGTGTTCATCAATTCTGTATGGATTAAAATTAGTCTTTGCAAATGGGAATGGTCAGTAGTTTTATAGAAAAGAAATCTACATGTGTGATACTGTGTTGATTGAGTGATTATAAAATTATGGAATCCTTATATGTTGATTATTTCATGGTTTGGAAACTGATAAACGTTTTAATTAGTGCTACTATTAGAATTTACACAGTCATATTTGTAAGGTACTCCAGCAAGGGGCAGTGCAGGACACAGAAAGCGGTCCTCACAGTAAATCGACTCCTCCCTAGAGAGGTTTGAATCATGTTTATTTCAGTTATTCTTTGTGTTTGTTTATCATGGAAGCTCAAGCAAAGGAAATTAATTTTCAGTTGAGTAAACTCCTTTGGTTTTGGTCTACATGCAATTTCTGAGATGTAAAAGGCAAAAACCTTTCTTAAAGGCAATTAATGATTGTATATCATCTCTTAGCTTTTGCAGTATATATTAGGTGTGTTTAAGACAATACAATGTAAGATCAGGGCTGCAGAATCAGACCTGTAGTCTGATTACTTTTTATCTCTTCAAAAACAACTAGATGAAAAGCTTTTAATATTCTTGTAGATGGATTAAATAACACATCCTGTGTATATATCCTGCTACAAGCAGAAGTCAGGCAAGGGTTTGCAGCTTTATGCAAGTCAATAAAAAACATCATTTAAACCAAAATTTCATTCTGAAACATTTATGGAACTAAACAAAACCTGCAAGAAAATTTTCATTGTGCAATGCTATTTTCTATAATGGAAAGAATTTCAACCTTGTTCTTACTCCTTGCACCCTGATTGTGTAAGTGGGGCAAAACAGAGCATAAAAGAGTGCAAAAGTTGTTCCAGGGTGTTTTTCACCTTGGCTCACATTTACCACCTGACTTTCTTAATGCACTCATTAACTTGATGATTAACAGTGAATTTTGAAACATGGGTGTCACAGAATCTGAATTGTATTTCTATGTTAAATTCTGAGCTTGGCAAAGCCATTTTTAAAAAGTAGCAACCTATTAGCTAATGGTGCAGCGGTATATGAAATGTCATGAGACTGAAAAATGGAACAGAAATATATAAGCTTGTTCTGAGGTAAATTGGACATCCTTTTTGTAAAAGCTTGGATAAATTCACCTTGGCAGAACCTGTAACGTCACTGACCTGTGAATCTAATTCTACTTGTCCACTCTATATTTAATTATACTTGTTTTACTTTATTTTACTGTGTGAATTAAATTTTTCAAGGATTATTCCACATTCCTCCAGTTTGACTGAGGCTTCTTTTTTTAACCCAGGAGCTTGCATTTTCCATTTGAGAAATGCAAGTAAATGGGCTGATGTGAGTTTAGGGTAGTTCTAGGAGTGATAAACCCAGGTGCCTAGTTCTTTGAAGATGTGCAAGCTACTTTTAAACATGTGTGGTTTGTACACCAGTTGTTTGGAAATTTAAAATAAAAATAATTAGTCCATCAAGCTGTGTGTTAATCATGCCCAACCTTTTATTCCTCATTACACTTCACCTGTTTGAATTAAATGCTTTGCAACGTTTAGGATTCAATAAGAAGTGTGAACATCCTCAACGGGCTGGGTTTTACTCCTCAGTGTTGGTAAGGTGGGTTTGTACCCTCTTCTGCGGTCTGTAATGGGTAGAGGACCCTTTCTAGTATCAGAGCATTAACACCACTCAGTGCTTCTGACCCCAAGAAGGAAAAAAAATAACAAAAGTCAATTAAACTGATCCTCAGCATTGTATCAGATCACTGACACTTCATATTTAAATAGATCTTGATGATCAGTTAATAATAAAACCTTAATGGATTCAGTTAGTCAAGCTCAAGGTCTTCGCTGTGATTGTACGAAGAAGCTGTCTCACTCCCACAGTTTTTATTAAAATAAAACAGGGCCTGCAGTGAAGCTGACAGCTGAGCAGTTAGGTTACAAATCAGACTGTGATGGTAGGGCAGGCCGCATGAATATTGCCATTCAGCTTGTCAAAGGCAGGGTGAAAAACAAGGCTTGATGAATAGCAAGATTTGGCCTACGTAGAGCAAGGATGCAAGAGCAGCACGAGGGGACCCGGGCCAGCGGTACCTACAGAAAGACTTGTCGTAGCATGTTAATTTTCACATGTCAGGTGGGTGTGAGGCTTTCATTATCAAAATTATATCGGAAGTCAAATTATGGATGTTCAAAATGAGAGGTGTTTAATTAATATGTGTGACAGTGACAAGCAGTCACTGTAAACAGAGGTGAACCAGGACCATAAGTTTTTTCTCCCGGCATGTGAGTTTATGGGCTAATAATAGCCTGTTTAGATAACATTAGTATATGCAGTTGTAACCAGAGGGATGATTTTGCTGTGATCAGTTAATGCTGATAAAATGAATTCTCAGCACCTATTTGGATCAAGTGGTAGGTGACCCCTTTAGGCAATTTTTAGCATGTAATTCTGGCTCTCCAGGGAACACACTTCTCCCCAACCTTGTGTGGCAGATGTAAGCGGCACGGTAGTAGTGATGTCTTCTGCTTTTGCTTTCTCATCTTGATACGTACCCACAGAAGCTGCTCTGAAATAACATTCTGGGCACTCTGAGTTTGAGAAATAATAACTATTTTTGGGAAGATAGAGATTTTTTTTAATTTATTATCAGGGATAGCCACAACTGTTTTCCAGACCAAGATGCTGCAGATACAGAACTGCATCTCTTCCCAACTGTAGTAGTATTGTCAGTGAAAATAAGAGCACATCCAGACTAAAATAAAGGTATTGGCACCGTGTAGTATGATTATGGCTTATTCTTTTTTAATTAAGGTTATGGTAAAGCTATGTAATTATTATTTGCATCTAGAAGAAAGAAGGTCAATGTGTACTGTAGCAGAGTTCAAGGAAAGAATCTGTCTCAAGAAGATATAAAGGTATATTAATTTTAAAAAATGAGCAGCAGCAGCAACCAATAGTTGAATTACAAAGAGAAGCAATGCTGAGAGAAGACTGCATGGGATGTACACTAGTGGCCTTCGTTGCCCTAAGTTTTAGCATTTACAGTAGCTGTGAGCAAATTAAAATGCAAATGCATAGTTCTACCTGATAAGAGGATGGTGAGCGCTGGTCTCGGCTGTGGGCTAGCACTGCAACCTAGCAATCCAGGGCATGCACCCAGCAGATCCATGGTGCCAAGGGAGCACCTTCATCACACTCTTTAGTCATGTGTATAAGACGCCATCAAACCTCTTAGGCTTCAGATCAGATCAGCCAGCTTTGTCTTGGTTTGAAGCCAAGGCGACTCTCTGTCACCACTGTTTTCATGTTTTCCAGTGCCCTTGTAAATTGGCAGATGTACAGAAAATGTCTAAAACTGCTATTCCTCAGAATTCTTTCAATATTGACATCTTATGAAGAAAAATGTGCAATCTCCAAAGCAGCTTTGTCTTCCTCCACCCGGACTGCACTCTTACTAGAGGAGGGAGATGTTTTGATAATATTTTAACTGCAGGAATATTTTATAGATATTTTAAAGGTAGATCAATATATAGAAACATCAAGTGAGAAGTGTCCCTTGAGCTAGTTTACTGTTACAACTTTTCTAGTATGTTCTTATTAAAAATCATTGCACTAAGAATCTAGCTGAATAGGTTAGAGCTGTTATTATGTTGTCTTGTACATATACATGTACATGTATATATCTGTCTACACTCTAAGAAAAGTAACTGTTGTATAATAATAATTTATTCATGCCTAAGATACTGTAATGAAGGGTGGACAGAATTTCATTCTGGATGAGATTTCACTGAATATTTTTGAATGCACTTCAATGATTCAGATATAGTACAAAAATATTTTATTATAACACTGCAGAAATAATGTATTTCTATTCAATCCCTTTCATTCCCTCAGGTCTGTAAAATACTAAACATGAGTAACTTCATCGCCTTCAACAGGATCTACCCACAGGAAGCAAATTGCATGTATGCATTGGTCTTTTTAGGATTAGGTGTAAGAATATAAAGGGGATGTGTTGCAGTTGCTAGGTGACATTCGAATCAAACATATACTGTAAATAAACACAGAAAGCCATGGCTCTGTCTGACTACAGAGACTATTAAATGAAATCATCCTCATCTGTGGGGAGACTTTTGGAAACATGTAGTTTGAATGCTGAAATGAGTTGAAAGTAGGAAACAATGCATTTGAAGCCTTTAGAGCTTGATGCTTAGTGAAATGTAGGTCAGTCAGATTACACCATACAGTCTCAGCTGCTGTGTTTTATCATCTGCCCATAATAAGAAGAACCGATGTAGGCAGTGGTTAACTAGAGAGGAATGTGTTTTTCTCCGACGGAGAAAAGATTGATTGATAGGAATGTGACTGTACTGAATTTGAGCCTGATGTCAATGCCAAGCTCGGAAAAATGAGGAATAGGGAGTGACATGGGTCAGTGAGGAAATGGACAGCACAGCACCAATTTTTTTTCTGAAAAATCCTGCTTTCTGGAAACTGATTTCCTTTGACTTAGAGAAAAATACACATGGATCAGGAGGTAAAAAAATAAACTCCAAAACCCAGCAAAAACAAGCAAACAATCGACCCTTCCTTCCCCAACATGATCTCTGTTTCTGAGCCTTCAGTCTTTTGCATGCCATTAGAGCACATTAGTCCTCTGACTCCATCGGGCTTTGTGTCAGTACCCACACACAGCATCTTCCTTCTCTCAGATGTTCATTTGTAATTTTCCTCAGTAAAGTGGGTGGACACCACCACAGATAACAAAGCAGCTGATAAGTGCTATCTTATATTGTGCTATCTTAGGTGTAATGTTTCTCATCAACAAAAGCATTTAAATCATAAATTAGAACAGCTGTTGTTAAGATGTTTCTGAACTTATATCAAAACTAATTAATTTGTGATTACAGTTGCTTAAGATATAGTTCTCTTTTTCTTTTATTGAATGCTGTAATTTTTCTCAAAATCTGACGGGTATATCCGTTAAAAATTAATATATAGTTTACATATCGCTCTTCAGGGATTATTTCTTTAGTGGGTGGGGGGTTGCATGTGTACTTGCTGATAAAAGTCACTTCTTCAGACCAAGTAAGCATCAAGCTACTCAAAGGTTGTTGGAGTCTCACAAGATTCACTTAATTTTTCTCATTTGGCTTCCTACAAGTAACATATATTTTTAAGACAATTATTCAGTAAGAATTCAGTAACTGAATCTGTGTTTAGAAATGTAAGCTGCTTGTAACATTCCTCCAAACAGTGTGAGAAAGGGAAATGCTCATCTCTGGAACAAAATTTAAATGGTGTTCACATGGGTACATGAGTCTAGAGAAGTCTGAAGGAGGGAGATACTTGACATAATGAAATATGTGGTTCAGGTGGAAGGGAACATGTTGCCAGAGATGGTGCTGAATCCTCTTACGGGAAATTAATTGGTAAGGAAGAGCTCAAGTGGGACTGATTTGCAAGGAGAGAGAGATTATGGTGGTATGAGGTGGTACCTAAGATTCAGGCTGTGCAGTCACTCCTTTCAGGACCAGAACTTTTCTTAGGCATAAAAAGGAGTAAGTCTGTGGCCGCAGCATATACTTCACAGACCTTCTCTGGACTTTCACCTTCATGGGGTGTCTCATGCAAAGACTTGTGTTCCCCTGTCTTCAGTAATGACAGTAACTACTGTGTCATTGGCAAGCAGGCTGAATCGATTAAAGGGTATGTGTAAAGGTATGATTTCACCTTCAGTTTTACAATACCTTTCCTGGGAGTGGGGGACGATGCACCTGTCTGTTGTCATCTCAGCTGACAAATTATTCTCCCTTCAGCAGCATTTCTTGCCGTGCCCCTGTCCCCTTTGGGAAGGGAGCTAAGGGAGTCAGCCGTGGCCCACGTCTCTTTGCTGGTACCTTGCAACCCCCTCGTTCGCAGCTCATGTGAGCTGGAGGCAAGAGGATGTGCTAGAGACAGGTTCCTGCTGCCAGACTTGAGGCTGCAGTGTACGACATTTCTTACAGCTCCCTCTGTGTAGTCGGGCTGCAGGAGTCACCATCACAGCTGCCAAATGTCTGAGTGTTGTATGAGAGGCATAATATTTGGCAGCTCTCTCTGTTTAAACAAAAGGAGTTTTCCTGCTGCAAATAGACCCAAGTAAAGGTAAACATATCGTGATGGCACTAGTTCACACCACAGGAAATTCATAGGCTTCTCCTTGACACAGATACTTCTTCAGCAGAAAATTATAGTATCTAGCCTGTGTGTTACCTCCAGGGACCGAAACAAGTTATTCATTCATTACATATTTATGAGCTTGGTTATTCATCTGCTAATGTGTCTAGAAGTAAAAATGCCTATTTACTTAGATGGTGTCTTGAGGTATTAAAGCTTCTGTAACAGCATATTTCAGTCACAGTGAACTTAATGGTCTTCAGGATCCATTAGATCTACATAGAAACATCTGTTTAAACTTCTTTCATTTTGCATATCACGAGACTCGCTGGGGATAAAACTGCACAGAGATTTTCACTGGTTGTAAGGGTAAAGGTACTCAAATAATGAGGAAGCACATGGTTGTTGCAGATTATTTGGTGACATTTCTAGCAGACTACTCCATCGTTCAGTATTTATACACTTCAGACACTTCAGGATTAATTGTATCAAATAAACATAGTATTTTCCTTCTCTTGCTACGCTATCTTAGAGTCATAGACCTGAAAATGACAACAAGTCACTTAGAAAATTCCCTCATCCTGTGGCATGCTCATCTTTAACAGAGATTTGAAAAATTTAAGGAACTGTTTAGGCAGCAATAGAAATGCTGTCAGCACAACTCTAGGCAGCTGTCTGAGAGCTTCAGCATCTTTCGGCCAAAGAAAGTTTTTCCTTGTTTCTAACCCAAATCTTCTTTGCTGTGGCCTATGCTCATTATTTTCTGTCCTTCCCATAGTGGGCATGAAGAACAGATTCAGTTTTAGACCCTCATCTTGGGCTTCTTGGATTGGAAGTAGCAGAAGGATCATTTCATTTCTCTTGCAGGTTGTCCTCTCTCCGGGCAGAATTTGCCTTTCTTGCAGCACAGTAAAACTCATACAGAAATCTTCTGCAATTCTTAAATCCTTTTTCCATAGAACTGTCGCACAGACACTTGGTTTTGATCCTCTTGTTGCACAGACAGAGTGTTTGTGAAAAGAAAAAAGTAATTTGTGCAGATCTTAGCATAGAGTAACACAAACAGTGAGGATCAAATCTCCTGAACGGGATGGTTGGTCTCTCTCCAGTGGTGACAGGGGTCTCCATCTCAAGGGTACTTGCAGTGGCATCTTCAGCTGTGTAGGGTGAGGCCCTTGAACCACTGCTCTGCTCACTTATAAACCAGCTAGCCATGGTCCAGAGTACCACATAGCACTTGTGTAATTCATTGCTATTTGTATTTCTTAACTATATACAAAATAACTCTTAAATATCTTAACTATACATAAAATACTGTCCTACATGACCATTTCTGCACAAACAGTTTGTATTGACTACTTACAAATGTCTTATCTATGTACAGTCCTGCAGCGGGAACCACCAAGAACAGTCTTTGGTATGCTCCACCCAGGGTGATACCACATCCAACCATACAGATTGGACTAGACACAGCACAACCTGGGAGAGAAGACTAATTTCTATAACTGTCCAGAATTCCTACCAGGAGGGCTCCTGTAACATTAGACACCTGACTGTGAATGATCAGGCCATCACCTAGTTTCAGGCTGGTCCCTGGACTCAAATTGGTCCTTTCTCTAATGAGTAACGCTCTGTTTTCTTTGTTTCCAAATCACTTTTCTAATTTATTGAGATTCTTTTTGTTTGCTGACTTAGTTTTCAACATCCTTATGGTCCTTCATTGTCTGCTGTGATCTGCAAACTTGGCAAGCCCACTTCTGTCATCTATATCACTAACAAAAATATTGGACAATACTGTACGAGGCACCCCTGGATAATTCTGCTTATTCCATCCTTTGATTTTGCAATAAATATAGTGCTTCATTAACTAACCTGATAAACTCAGCCGTGTTTGTATCTGTTGTATGAACATTTTATTCAGACCTGGTTTTCCTCACATTTCTTAAAAGAATGTTATATGAGGCAGGGTCAAAATCTAAGCAGATAATGCTTCTCTTCTAAAAAGCCTGTTTTCCCGCTGTAGAAGGAAATTAAATTGGTTTGACAATATTCTTGCAAACCCAAGCTGACTGCTAATCATCGCTTAACTCACATCCATTATCTTTACAATTCTCTGAAATAATTAGTAGAAGCTCCCAGTTTTCTCTCTTTTAACAACTAGAATCGTTTAAGTTTTTTCTCTATTTATTACCATAAATGTGTCTAAAAATACTACCAAGTAAGTCCTGACCTGAATTTTAGGCATACAAAAGGTTGGTCATTGGCATTAAGTCCTTACTTCCTAAGTAAAAGATGACAAAACAGCCAAGAGAGATAAAAGGTAACCTCACTTGTGTGAGGTGAATGGTCAGCACTGCCAACAGCCTATTACAATGGCTTCACCAGTAGAGGAAGGCAATGGTGTTCTTCATTTCCACAAAGGACTGAAGAATATGATCCTTGACTCCTTCCTTAAATGAACAGTGTGAAAGATGAGAAGCAAGTACTCAGAAAGTACTGGTGTAGGTCACTTTGATTCAGGCAGACCTTCAGTCACTGTGGTGACTGTAGCAGTCTTCAGGAATAATTTGATCCTGGCTTAGATAGACAGTAAAATGACCTCCTGTTGTCCTTTCCATCTCCTTTTCTGTATTATGTTCATAGGTGTCATGGTTTAACGCCAGCAAGCAACTAAGCACCACAGAGCCACTCACTTAAACCGACACCCCTCCACCCGCCCCCCACCAGTTGGATGGGGGAGAGAATCAGAAGAGTAAAAGTAAGAAAACTCATGGGTTAAGAAAAAGACAGTTCAATACGTAAAGCAAAAGATGTGCATGCAAGCAAAGCAAAATAAGGCATGATTGTTCCTTCCCATTGACAGGAAGGTGTTCAGCCATCTCCAGGAAAGCAGGGTTCCATCACATGTAACGGTCACTTGGGAACTCAAACTATCACCCTGATGTGTCTCCTGCTTCCTCCTTCTTCCCCCAGCTGAGCATGACATCATATGGTATGGAATATCCCTTTGGACAGTTGGAGTCACTGTCCCAGCTGTGTCCCCTCCCAGCTTCTTGTGCACCCCCAGCCCATTTGCTGGTGGGAAGGTGTGAGAGTCAGAAAAGGCCTTGACTCTGTGTCAGCACTGCTCAGCAGTAACCAAAACATCCCTGTGTTATCAACATTGTTTCCACCCCAAATCCAAAACATAGTCCCACAGCATCTACCATAAAGAAAATAAACTTTATCCCAGACCAAACCAGCAAAATAAGAATCATGGAAAATCAGCATTTTAAGATGAGATTTGTAGAAGGGTAATTGGGTAACTGCAAGTGCTTGTGTGAAGTTCATCTTAAGTATGAAGCAGAGGGCCAGAAAAGCACAAGGGTCTGTGGCTGAATATTCAACAAGTGGGTATATAAGAGGATTTCCATTCCTATAAGCATTCCATTGCCTGCTGAATTCAGACTAGATGAATGCAGGTGCTCCCTCTCTGAATAAATTGTTTTAAGATATTAAAATTTAGAAGTTTGTGATTGAGGATGCTATCTGAAATAGAAAGCATTTCTTTTTAAACTGATACCTATTACTTAACCACTTCTAACTTTACAGGTGTATTACATAGATTCAATTCTTTCTGTCTGAATGGGGGTTCTTTACAGCTTAAAAACCACAGATAGTGATCTAAAAAGTGTTCTACAGAGTAAGGACTTCAGAAAATGCAGCTGACTGTGTCCCTCTTCAGTAGTGACAGGGGTATTCTTTTTCTCAGTGGCATGATAGAGTGATGTGTTTCAAAGTCAGTTTTGTTCTTTACGACTTTGTTCCTTCTCGTAATGGTATCTGTCCCCTTAACATTGAATGTACTGCCTGTCCTATGAGGATGGGTCAGTTTTCCCTTAATACGCCTTTACAGAGGCTATAATTCCCTCCCTCACTCCCCCACCCAACCTCTTAGTCTTATCTGGGCAGAAGGGGAGGGCAGGAGATATAATGGTGCAATAGCATCTTCTCTTGACACCTGAACCATCATCCAGATGCAAGCTTTGGTGCTCCTGAATATGAATCTTGTCTAAAGCCAATAAACGTTGTTGCATCCAGAATGGTTCCCAGTTATAAAATAGCTTTGCTTCTTATATTTGTCTTGGAGTCCTGATGCTCCAGGAGCTGAGGTAATCTTAAGAATATCATTAAGAGGCAGATAATTCACATAGGTTTAAGATCGCAAATATCTGCTTTGAAATTGTCAACTTTATCTGCTCTAATTAGTTTCCTTAGTGCATACTGTACTCTATTTGTAGCCACACTATTAGTGATAATCATATAATGTTGTGGATAAGGGATCTTGGTTTAGGTACAAACATCTCTAATCTGTGGATATTGGTATGAAAACGTTATGGGGATCATAGAATCACAGAATGGTTTGGGTTGGAAGGGACCTTAAAGATCATCTAGTTCCAACCCCCCTGCCATGGGCAGGGACACCTTCCACTAGACCAGGTTGCTCAAAGCCTCATCCAGCCTGGCCTTGAACACTTCCAGGGATGGGGCATCCACAGCTTCTCTGGGCAACCTGTTCCAGTGCCTCACCACCCTCTCCGGGAAGAACTTCTTCCTGATATCCAATCTAAACCTCCCCACTTTCAATTTAACCCCATTACCCCTTGTCCTGTCGCTACAGGCCCTTGTAAAAAGTCCCCCCCAGCTTCCTTGTAGCACCTTCAGGTACTGGAAGGCTGCAATAAGGTCTCCCTGGAGCCTTCTCTTCTCCAGGCTGAACAAGCCCAACTCTCTCAGCCTGTCCCCATAGCAGAGGTGCTCCAGCCCCCTGATCATCTTTGTGGCCTCCTCTGGACTCGCTCCAACTGGTCCATATCCTTCTGATGTTGGGGGTTCCACAGCACTCCAGGTGGGGTCTCACCAGAGCAGAGTAGAGGGGCAGAATCCCCTCCCTCGACCTGCTGGTCACACTTCCCTGGACACAGCCCAGGATACGATTGGTACATTTCTTCCTGCAAAATGTCATGTCTTCCATTTGTTCTGCTGTGCTCTTGGCTTGGCAGCTTTGCATTTTAGCTTTCATTGAACCCTGCTCCTCAAAACACTTCCATCACCCTTGACTCCTTCCTTAAAGCTACTCCTCCATCCCATTCTTTCTTTCCCCTATTCTGCTTTACTTCATAAAGATCTTATTGATTTCTCAAATAGAAGGTAGAGAAGACAAACTCTCATCTTCTATTCCTGTTTTTCTCATCCATTGAAGGGCTTATGACACATGAAATTTCCCACTCAGTCCAAATTTTCAGTCAGGCTCTGTCTTGCACATTATGAAAGATAATCATAGAAAAGAGGGCTGAAAGGAGCCCTTCAGTAAAATTGTAGGTCTCTCTGCTGCCTTTTACTTCCCTCATGGTTGTTATGCCAAGTATCATGAATACTAGCCACCTCTTCACAGGTTTTTAAGCCATTTGGTCTAGCCACGACACTGCCAGAACCTTGTCTTCTCTGTCCTCCTTCTCCCCTACCATCTGTATGTATGTCATGACAATAGAAAAAATCATAACATGGAGCAAATGAAGGAAATTACTATGTTGGTAAACAATCCAAAAATGAGACCGGAGTTCAGCCTCAAAAGAAAGAAGACGTAGAAGCTCTTGCTGCTGGTGTTCCTTTTTAAAATTTATAATTATATGGCAACATTTGGTTTTAAAGTCACCTTCAACTGGCAAACAAATGTCAAAGTTCCAGAGTACAACATTGCTACGTTTCCAGTAAAATAAAACACCTCAGAAAATGTATAGTACACAACCCACAGAGTATGTAGAGCTGTAGATACAGTATAGGTTTTAATTCCTGATTTGCTATGATTTTTTTTAAAATACATACTAAGTTTTGACTTGATCTTAGGGAGAAAAGCACTTACGGAAGTACCTGGTAGAATCAAAGCTGTGCAGAAATAGTTTACTGGTTCACTGAAGCTTTGTTATCTTTTTAATTTGGTAAGTATTGCTTTAAGGAATAGGAGCATGGGAACATTGATATGCTTATATGATGAAAATAAAGCATGGCTTTTATATAGACTTAGTACTTTAGAAACAACGTACAGCAGAGAAAAGGAAATGTTTCACGTGTTCTGTGGAAAGAAAAGTGAATTTTGGTTTATCTTCCTGAAGGATTAACTCTGATAGCTGGAGATTTATTGATTGAATCTGCATCATTCAAAGAAGCAAATTAGTACTTTGCTGTCAGATTCTGTAATAAAGTTCCATGCTGTGATTTGGTCTGTTTCAGCAAGAAAACATCTTTTTTGTACTGTCCTATCTTATTTGTTTTACTCCTGATGCACAGCAGTAGGATTCCCACCCTGTTTATGGCAGTGCTTCAGCACGTTTATTGCTCAAATGGTAGAAAAAGGTCAATGATAAAGGACTTGTTTCATTTGTGCTGTAGACAAGCTACAGGTGTATAGAAAAGAACCTCTGTATTTTGATTTCTGTCAGCCAGATTTGGTCATTATTTGAAATACCTGGAAATGTCAGTCAGTGACGAGGAGTTGTGTGGGCATTTGGAGGACCACGGCTCTCATGGTCAAAACACATGCAGGTCCTTGCATTCAGCTAGACTGGTATGGCATCACATAATTACGGGCTTCGGTGGGGAATCCTCAGTAGAAAATGTTTTATTCACTGGAGAGGTAAGCCCAACATTTACAGTTCTCTTGGAATAAATAAGTTATGTTGGTATCAAATCACTGTATTAGGCAACCAAGACAACTTTTGTGAATAATATTGAAAGCCACTGTGGTTTTATTTGCCAACAGTGGTGCTTATTTCCAACTCTAGCTTAGTAGAGATGCATTTCTGATCAATCTTTCTTGATCTTGTAAATCTAGCAAATCTCAACAGATTACATTCTTACTATAATCAATAAATATCTGGATTCAATGATCAGTGCCATTAATACTAATTTCTCTTTGCATCTGTCATAGTTTAACCCCAGCCAGCAACTAAGCAACACAGAACAGCGCTCTCATTCCCTCAACGGTAGGATGGGGGAGAGAATCAGAAGAGTAAAACAGAGAAAACCCATGAGTTGAGATAAAGACAGTTCAATGGGTAAAGCAAAAGCCACTTATGCAAGCAAAGCAACACAAGAAATTCATTCTCTCCTTCCCATCAACAGGTGTTCAACCACCTCCAGGAAAGCAGGGATCCATCACCTGCCATGGTTACTTGGGAAGACAAATGCCATCGCTCCAAGTGTGCTCCCTTTTTTCCTTCTTCCTTCAGCTTTATATGCTGAGTATGACATCATATGGTACGGAATATCCCTGTGGTCAGTTGGGGTCACTGTCCTGGCTGTGTCCCCTCCCAACTTCTTGTGCACCCCCAGCCCACTCACTTGGTGGGGTGGGGTGAGAGGCAGAAAAGGCCTTGACTCTGTGTCAGCACTGCTCAGCAGTAACCAAAACATCCCTGTGTTATCAACACTGTTTCCAGCACAAATCCAAAACATAGGTCCATACTAGCTACTGTGAAGAAAATTAACCCTATCCCAGCCAAAATCAGAACAGTATTAAAATCCCTAAAACAACTTACAGCTCCAAAATACTGAGCAAAGCAAGGGGCATCATGACTTCTTCAGATGTTTGTTATGAGATAAAAAATATATTGGAGTGAATGGAATAAATTTATTACAGTAAAATAGAGCCACATCCTACAGATGGTATCAAATTCACCTGGATTTTTTTCTCATTTGTCCAACCAAGACTTGGGCCTATGCTGTACATAAGCAAATTTATAGACAGTGAGAGATAGTCTTTACCACAGAACATGGACATTTTAAATTGATCATTACAGCTGAAGAAGCATTTGAGAATATAGTCTCAATATAGTCTTTATATTAATTTAGATTGTGACCCAGTGTGTTCAGATGTATCTTGACCATGCAGTTCAAAATCTCTTGTATGTAAATGACTGTTTTTGACTCTCACACTTCAGTGCATCACTTCAGTACTTTCTGCTTTAGGGTTCACTAGGAAATTTTGTCTGCAGACAAGGAGGTTGGTTCCTGTCTCTGTCATGGGACAGTAGGGCATAGAGGATATTCCTAATGCTCTATTGTTAACATGAGAAGTACCAGTGCTTGAGCACCAGGAAAAGAGATCCTGGTACAATTGCAGTGCATGAAACTAAGTTTATACTAACTGTAGTGGTATCTGCTATGCTAGTACCAAAGAAGACATACTCTCTGCTATTCTTTGGTTTTGGTTAGGAATTTTATTCCTAAGGCAAAATAATAAAACATTTCCATTTCAAGTGACATTCCGAAAAGTTGACAAAAGCAAAACCACTCACCCTTGCTTATGTTAATTTTTCAGTTTCAGCTTGCCAGCAAGTGGCTACGATGAAAGCACGAAAAGCTCAGCTATAAACACAGAATAAAGTAGGTAGCGGACACTGATCAATACCCAAAAATAATAGTAATATCCTGTTGCAGGTTGCCTGCGATAAGTTTGGAAGGTTGCATCCAGGAAATTCGAACAGTAGAGAAAAAAAAAAAAAGAAAGAAAAAAAAGTCCTTTCTGTTGAACATCCCACCAAGACCGTAACTGGGGGAAACTCTATGATGTGTTCTCTGGCCCTTTATTTTTTATCATTCTGAAGTTCTTCGCTCTCTGTGTGCAAAGGGCAAGTAAGAATACAGGATAGAGATTTTTCTACACATGCTAGGAGGCCACACTCATGTAAATGGAAACTTTATGGTTCAGCCTGATCCATGGGTTTTGTATCAAGAGCTAGGTTTCAGTTTAGGTAAGATTCTTCTTGCAGTTCGATATTTTTCTTCCAGTTCTGATGACCCAATTATAAAAGTGCATTTCAGAATTTCCTTTATGCAACTAATATTGCAGGAATTAACTTTCATTTGATGCATGGTGTCTATAAAATGCTACTTTTTCAGCTTAATACCCAATACTCGAAATAGAGCATTGTAAGACTGGATGGTTTACATGTATATCCTAACTTAAATGTAAAGCTCTACAAGTGCAGTTGCACAAATAAACAAAGTCATCTCACTCAGCCTGGGAAGTGTGTGTCAACAAAATAAACCATGGCACTATGATAATAAGACCAAAATATGCCCTGCCAATGCATTCCAAAGCCAGTTTTTCAAGGTTCTCTGGGTAGCTGAGAATAAGTGAACTCACAGTGCCTTTCTGGTTTCTGTTTATCTTAAAAGACCAGAGAAAGATTACCTTTCTTTTCAAACAGGTAGAGAACACCTTAAAATAGGCCATGACATCGCACATGGAATGTCTGTATCTTTCTTCAGATGGCTAACAATGTTATTTGTTACTTGATTGCTGAAAAACTGAAGATTGTTACTTATATTCCATAGTTGTGGCTTCTTCCATGTAGTTTAAAATTAGATGTTTTCATCTCTTCCAAGCTGCAACTTTCTGTTTGTTGCTTCCTTTCCTAATCAATGGCATGTCAACTGCAGAAAAAATTTAAGAAGTAGGTAGATATTTGCAATTTGTATTCTTTCAAGGGATACTGTGGTATATGAGCAGGAACTCATGCAAATAAAAAGAATGGTAAAAAACACAACTTAGCATTTGATGCAAAATGATATTTTTTAATAATTTTAGCAATATTTGCTGAAGTATAGCACAGTGTTCTATGTGCAGACTCATATGCAGGTATCTGATCATTACCCCTGACCTTCCAATTTCGCCTTTTACATCTCCATTAAGCACCAATTTTTTACTAAAGCATACTTTGTAATTAAAAATGTATTGCTTGAAAGTAAAAACAGCTTCCTGCTGGTTCTTAATTAATCTTTATTTAAGACACTTAAATATTCATAGTGACTTACTTCTCTTTTCATTATAAATACTGTAGCGATTTAAAAAATTTTTGTTTCTGAGGACTTTTCACTTTTACTGCAATGAGTACTCAAAAAAATCCAGCATCTGTCTCAATCCATAGACTGTGATGCTGTTGCAGCTGTGAGCACAAAGATGTCAGGTTTAATGGTGGCAGATTGGTGCAGGAAGAGTAAGATTTCCCCTAGAACTCATTGTCCCTCCTTGAAAAATGGAACAGAGCACAGGTAAACCATTACTGTACCTGATAGACGTAAGCAAGCTCCTACTAACTTCAGTTTATGCAAACTCCACAGCTAAGCGGACGAAGAAATATTTGATCCATGGTCATAATGTTCTGCCTGCATCAGCATATGTTATGCCAGAGTAGCACACTGCTCTCCGTAAGGGCAGCAACAGCAAGCAGCAGTGGGTTCACGCAGCACCGTGTTTCCTGGCTCTTGTACCTTAAGCAGGCCACTGCCCAGTATCTGCACAGGGCTGGGTTGTCTTCAGCCGCTGACCCACCAGTTCCCTGGACCGCACACCTCTTGGCTCAGCCCCCAGACAATTATTAGAATTTGTGAACCCCTGCTTGTCTTGCAGATTTTCCCAGGAGTGCTTGGGCTTGAAATCATCACCTGAGCCCTTTCCAGTATGCAACCTTCAATTCTCCTGTTGTCTTCCACAACTTCGGTGCTTTTGGTAATGATCTGGCTGGTGGAATAGACTCCACCTCATTTTCTTATAGACAAACTTATTCCATAGCTCGACAGCAGGTTGGCCAGCAATAATTCCACAGTTCCCTGTTTCTGACTTTTCCTTCTGTAGAGGCACTTTTTCTGTCTAGCATCTCTTCTTTTTTATATGTTTTATCTTCAGAGGAGATGGAAGACAGAGGAAGCATAATTTCTAAGAGGAATCCCATTTTCCTACATCAACACCAAACAGCTTTGCAGCTGAAAGGTGGGATACAGATGGGAAGGGACTAGTTTAGGCTTGCAGTCAGGGACCTACAAACCAAATGGAATTCTGTATCACATACTCTGTGGGAGGCCACATTTAGTGATCAAAGCGGCTCTGCCGATCTTTGTAATAAGAAAGTCATGATCTGTAAGCAGTAGAATCCACTGTGCTTTCCTTTTGACGTAAGGAAGGGTGAGGTGCAAGTTAAATTATGGAAACATCGCTGTGCTTCCGCATGGCCAAATTGCCTACAATAACAGGATCCACCACAGTGTTCTGGGAAACACAGCAGGTAAAATTGCTAAGTGGAAATGAGAAAAATGAAATCCAAATTGCAGTACAAGCAAATGACCTGCTGCTATAAACTGTACCCTTACAGATTTGCTTACTGATTGCAATATGCTATTTATTGTGCGTATAAGCTGTAGATTGATCAAAATTATTTGTTTCCATTTATATCTTGTTGGAAAACTCTGGGAGATCACTGTTTGCATGAAGTAGATTACTGCCAATCATTCTTATATGTGGAAATTGAATAAGAATTATTCTTGCAGTTTTCAGCTGAGTTATTTCACTAAAGCCATAGCTGAAAAGGTGGGATTTTTCACACTGTTTAACTGGAAATACATAATGTAGCCAGAGATCAATATTGATGCCTGAATAGATGAAATTACATTTTAAGTATTGAAGACCTGAGTAAGGGTAACGTAACAGTATAATTGGTAATATGTGACATGCATCAGGGATGTCATCTCACCATATTAAGTGAAATCTTGCTCTTCTTAATTGTGTGAATGGTTTCAGGGATGTCCCTGAATAGGGTTCTTTTCTAACATAGGGCCATTGATTTCACATATAAATGAAATGGGATTGTGCTCACAGATTGTTATAATATGGTATGTATCCATTCATTGTAGCCCTGGAATAAAAACAGTTTATTCAATTGATACTATGATAATAATTTTTCTTCCTGGTAAACTTATATCGCCTGTACAGTTAGTTCCCTGTGAAAATTGTTATGTTTGTGTTATGATTGTTAGATTTCTCTCTAGTGGAGAGCGGTAGTTTAATGGGTATCATTTCTGTGATGTAAGCAGTAACTTTCAGCAATTCACAGTGATGTTCTTCCTCAGTTGCCTTCTGATAGCATCACCATTTCATTAGCCTTAGCTAATTCCAGAGGTAGAGCAGTTTAGCAGATAACGCAATACCATGAAGGTTAAGTAAGTCTCACCTATGTGACATGTGGCAAGTTATGTCATTTCTCTGCCCTTATTGGTAGATATATGTCATCTGTATAAGCCTGTCTGCAGCGATGGAACTTGCATAGCTGACAAAACTTTTATTTCTAGTTCCACCACTTCCATTGCAAGGCCTGAGGCAGGTGGCTCGGCCTCTTTGTACAGTCTGCATAATATCGCTTCTCAACTAGTGAAAGATTTGGATACCTACAGCAGAAGAGAATGATAACTCTGGAAATGCTTAATATTTCTACTGAGCAATATAGCCCAATGAACATGCTAGTATTTTCTAAGTTGATACAGTGTATTAACTAGACATGGTCCTCGAGATTTTCTGTTCTTAATCATTACTGATCAGGGTCTGCTGCATAGAGGAGAGGTTATATCCTACAGACTGTGTCAGTGAAACAACTCTTGCTCCCTGTTACCTGCAGTTTTGCCCAGCTGTCAGTCCAAGCTTGTCAAACAAGGATACTATGCTGGCCACCCCCCCTCTTTCTTTGTCCACCCCCTCCAAAGCAATGCTTACTGAAGTGTGATGTTCTTCACATATATCTTTGTGTTGCACGTGTCCTTATGAAACTGAGCTGATGCAATTAGAAAAGTTTAAGCATGAATCTTGCTTCCTGGCACACCGTGTTAATCTTCAATAAAAAAGTAGCTTGCTGCTGGACAAGGTAGCACAGTGGCTGCTGCCTGTGATTACTCATGTGCTTACTGATTTTGGGGTATTGCTCAAAGAAGAACACCACATCACAAGCAGGCAGGAGATCTCTCTAGCAGCCATGAAAAACCTCTGTGTTTTATGGACAGTTGGGACCAACTGAAGAATCAGTATCAAATTAAGGAGGAGACAGATGGGGGAACTTGAAATCTTTTCCTTTCTTGCCATAGATACTGTGGTATTGCCTGTCTTTCTAAATGAAATAACAATAGAAAGCCTCGGGGCAGATTGTCTGCTTCCCCTCTCTTGGGGAGTCTGCTTTTCTTTCCTCTCAGCGTATTAGAGGTGGCTGATCCATTTTAATGCAATGTCAAAGGCCTTTGGGACTTAGAGAATGTTGTGAGTGTGGTATGGGAAAGGCAAAGAAAAAGCATTGACCCTACCAGATGTGAGCTTTTTCAGATGGCACAGAGGTTTTAAGGAAAATCAGAAAAAAAGAATGCACTTGCATTGAACAAGCTTAAAGCAAATAAAATCATTTCAGGTAGATGTTCAAATTCACAGCAAATATAACTACTCTAACTTGTTCCCCCCACAGCTCTTTCACTCAAAACTCCTTCAGTAATATGGCAACCTTTGCATTACAGATTAAATGCTGGTCACAGCAAACTTGGTTTCTTATAGATTAAACTGATTCACTATGGCTCTAACATTTGACAAAAATATCTGCTAGACCCAAATAGCTGTTTGGGTTGATGACATTTCAATCCCATTTATGAAAAACTGAGCAGTATTTACTTACCTGTGTGAGAAAGTACTCTGCTTTGCTGAGTATTTTGTAGTCACATGCAGACAACAATATCCAGGTGCAAACTAACTGGTGGCTGCTTACTTTTTGTTGTTCGGTCATTCCTTATTCACCTGTGTCTTTTTGGAATGTTGTTTTCATTTGTTCAGTAAACAGAAATATTAATGTTACTATGAGGTGGCCATTCATGAACAATATTATCCTTCCCACAGCGTAACTCACATAAGGCAGAAGTCAAAACAATTATTAACAATACTTAGTCAATAGCAAACAGCTGACAAACAACCCACATGCTAGAAATGCCTTGTCCAAATAATTCAGTGCTTAATTAACAAATGCGTTGGCAGAAATCTGCTCATTGACAATTTGCAAGTAGGAAATAGGGTTAGATAATGCATTTAAAAACTAGTTACAATGGATTTAGTAGGAAGGTAGGGTTGCATCCTCATGCTCCCTGAGAACAGAATCATTCCTTGTTTATATAAGGATTGCTTAGAGCAGATTAAGTTAACTGAGGGTATGGAGTTAACGTACATAACTGAGATGAAAGAAAACCAGTATGGACTCCTTCACTGAAAGCAAAGTAGCATAAACATGCTCCAAGAACATGGTGGGTTGACCTTGGCCAGTGGCTAGGCACCCACCCAGCTACTCTCTCAATCCCCCTCCTCAGAAGGACAAAATAGGATGAAAAATCTCATGAGTCAAAATAAAGACAAGGAAGATGCTTGCCAGTTAATGTCACAGGGAAAAGTTGGGGAATATTATTTTAATTTACTGCCAATTAAAATAGTTTCAGTCAGTGAGAAACAAGAAGACAAACATTTAAGCAACACTTTTCCTCCCCCCCCTTCCCAGGCTCAACTTCATTTCTTCACACCCAACTCCTCTCCCCTCCGCAGCGGTGTAAGAGTGATGAGGGTTATGGTAACTACAGAGTGCTTTCTCCCTGTTGCTCCTGCCCTCTCACTCTTCTCCCCTGTTCCAGCATGGGCTCTTTCCCATGGGCCGCAGTCCTTCAGGAAATATCTGCCTGCTTTGGCATTGCGTCCTCCACTGGCCACAAGCGATATCTGCTCTGGTGCCAGGAGCACTTCTTCCTCCTCTGGCCTTGGTACTCCCTGTGTTCTTTCTCACTTGTCTCTTTTCCCTTTTTCCTCCATCTGTGTGGTATTTTCTGACCTTTCTTAAATATGTTTTCCCAAAGATGCCACCAGCTTGGCTCCTCACAGAAGCCACCCCTGCAGCCCCCCCCACTGCCAAACCCTTGACACATACACCCAATGCAAAGGATTATGCTACCAATAATTGAATATTTTCTTTATCTTTTATTCCTGTTTTCCAACAAAAAACAAGACCAGAACTATTCAGGAAACTGTTGGCACTCCAATGTCATCTAAGGTGTGTTTATTGCAGTGCTGCTGGGACAGTAGAAGGTTTAATGTCCATTCTCATACCAGCGGGGAAGCCCCACATACATAGGCATACAATAGTTTATATCATTTTTAGGCTTGTTACATACTACAACAAAAAGCTACTTCTTTTTTCAGGGTTTAGTCTAGGTGGGTGGGTGAGACTAACATGGAGGGGAACTAGCAAGTCCGGTAGACTAAGCCATTGTTTACAGGTGCCCTTGAGCTGCTTCATTTTCTCTGCAAGGGTTCCAGTCGACTTGGGATCTTTTCTACACTGCAAAGTTTAATTCTTAAGATTTGCTTTGGACAACAAAGCAGTAAACTTTTACATAAGTGATTGAGCCAGTGTGGTCTATTATGGTCACACCAACAGCAGGACTGCTTTCCTAATCAACTCAGAAATATAAGTGTATTGTGCTCCGCAAGCAAAGAATTATTTGGGCTGGGTTTCAGCCCCACCAGCAGTCCTACCTCATGCCAGGGTAGTAAAATTGACCTGGAAAGCATTTTGTTGTTTTCTATTCCCCAGGGGGGAAAAAAAATCATCAGATTTTTAGTGGGGAATTTGTCAGCCAGTCAGGGGCTTGGATACCTTGCCCTGGACCAAGACAACTCTGCTAACTGAAATATCAGTGTAAACACACCAGCTTCCTGGGGCTCATGGCAGTTTGCTTCTGTGCCACTGGAATGTGTTCTTCTGATGTGGGGGGTTATCCTGAATGGTAACTTTTATTGAGTCTACAGGCATTGGCATAGGTATATGCCTGCCTAAGAAAGTCTTTTGGCTTGGCCAGATTAAGGACTTCATGTTAATTTAAGTAAACTGTTGCAACAAGTTATGCAGACACACTTATTTGGATGTAAAACTCATTTTCCCATCAGTTTTGAATGGTTACCATTTCTCTATATGGAGTATGAATTTCAAGAGTAGTCACTGTCCCAGTGTGGGTAGTTAGAAATAGCTTTTTCTGATATATCTCCTTGACCCAGTTTCCCTCTTCTGGACAAGGCTCTTAAGGAATTGGCTTAAACTTCTAGTCCCAAATATGTGATTTCAGATTGATGTAAACATCTGCATAGGGGGCTTACATACCATTTTAAGTTCAAATAGTGCAGCCTGCTCAGGTAGGCAGGTTTTAGTCTAGGGTTTTCTGATGAGTGTGAGTTTTGGCATCCAACTGCTGTTCAAGGTTAAAAGAATTGATAAACAAAACTCTCTGGTTTTATAAGTATTGAAGCTTCCTTTACTCCCTTCAAAAAAGGAGAAATGATCTTTCTTGTGTAGTTAGTAACTGTTGAATAGAATCATTTAGGTTGGAAAAGAGCTTTAAGGTTTTAATCATGGAGTCCAACTGCTAAGCCTGTTTGGCACTGCCAAGTCCACCACTAAACCATGCCCCTAAGCACCACATCTACACGTCTCTTAAATACCTCTAGGGATGGTGACTCAGCCACTTCCCTGGACAGCCCGTTCCAGTGCCTGACAATCTCTTCAGTGAAGAAATTTTTCCTAATATCCAATCTAAACCTCCCCTGGCACAACTTGAGGCCATTTACCCTTGTCTTATAATTTGTTACTTGGGAGAGGAGACCAACCCCCAGCTCTCTTCAGCCTCCTTTCAGGCAGTTGTAGAGAGTGATAAGGTCTCCTCTGAGCCGCCTCTTCTCCAGGCTAAGCAATGCCAGTTCCCTCAGCCACTTCTCATAGGACTTGTGCTCCAGACCCTTCACCAGCTCTGTTGCCCTTCTCTGCACATGCTCCAGAACCTTAATGCCTTTTTTGCAGTGAGGGACCCAAAACTGAACACAGGATTTGAGGTGCTGCCTCAGCAGTGTCCAGTACAGGGGGACAATCACTTCCTTAGTTCTGCTGACCACACTGTTCCTGATGCAGGCCTTCTTGTCTGCCTGGACACACTGCCAGCTTATATTCAGATGACTGTCAATCAACACTACCGGATCCTTTTCCACCAGGCAGCTTTCCAGACACTCATCCTCAAGCCTGTAGCATTGCAGGGGGTTGTTGTGACCCAAGTGCAGGACCTGGCATTTGGCCTTGTTGAGCCTCATACAGCTGGCCTTTGCCCATTGATCCAGCCTGTCCAGATCCCTCTGTAGAGCCTTCCTACCCTCAGGAAGATCAGCACTCACACCCAACTTGGTGTCATCAGCAAATGTTCTCATCCATATTGTTGATAAAGATATTAAAGAGAACTGGCCCCAACACTGTGTCCTGGGGACACCACTTGTGACCAGCCACAAACTGGTTTTAATGCCATTCACCACTACTCTTTGAGCCCTGTCCAAGCCGTGAGCAGCTGGTTTCTCCAGGAGAATACTGTGGGAAATGGTGTCAAAAGTTTTAACCAAAGACAACATCCACAGCCTTTCCTTTATCTGCTAAGTGGGCCTCCTTGTCATATAAGGAGATCAGGTTAGTCAAGCAGGAGCTGCCATCCATAAACCCATGCTGAACGGGCCTATTCATCTGGTTGTCATATATGTTCTGTGTGATGGCACTCAAGATGATCTGCTCCATAACCTTCCCTGGCACCGAGGTCAGGCTGACAGGCCTGTAGTTCCCCAGATCCTCCTTCTGGCCCTTCTTGTAGATGGGCATCACATTTGCTAACCTCCAGTCAACTGGGACCTCCCCGGTTAGCCAGGACTGCTGGTGAATGATGGAAAGTATCTC